>NC_089835.1:7501906-7671662 GCF_035046505.1 Tiliqua scincoides
CAACTACTTGTGAAGTGTTGCAGATTGGAACTCAGCTGTTCTGTGGCCAACATGTTCTTTTATCTCAACCCTGGGTGAGATAAAACCCACCCTGAGCAGCGTCCCTTCTCCCCGCCAGCCCTGACACAGAAATGCAGGGACCAGAGTTCCCTGGAGAGAGAGAGAGAGAGATTGACTATTGAAGCAGGTTAGACTCTCCCTCCCTCCCTCCCTCCAAGCACCCAGTCGGGGGCAGAGATGGTCTTCTTGCCTTGAGTGACACTGGGACAGGCAGAAAACGTGCCCTCACCAAGGAGGGGAGCAGCACCGGGCAGTTTCCTTGTTCAGAGGAAGCAGGAATGTGGGTCAAGTCAGGACTGCTTGCTGAGAAACTGAGCAAGTTGGCAAGGGCACCTTTTCCCATCCAGAAGCATTGAAAACCCGTCGACATACATTCAGGGGTGATGCAGCCTGTCTCTGCCAAGGCAAGCTGAAGTTGTGTGGGTGGCATCCAATTATGCGAGGCGTTGGCACTGCCATTTCGCACAAAGTCCGCTGTGTACCCCACAAATTGGCTTTTGGATCAAGGTGATGAGGGAGGGAAGATTCTCCTTATTAAAAGAGTAATTTCCCGACGCCCAGGGATTATCATGAGAGTCAACCTGTGCTGGGTTCCCTCTGTCCTCCCCGGGGCAATTTCAGGCTGTCCAGAGGCCAATGGCAGGGCCACCCCTTCCTGGCTCCGGGAGACTCTTGTCCCTTCCAGTCTTTTAAAGAACTCTGCCTCTAGCCCCACATTTACACCCCCAGATTCCCCTTCCTTCCTTCCTTCCTTCTGGCCTGCCTGACTAATTCGAGTGTTTCATTAAGGAAGCACCTCCTACATTTTGTTTATGGTCAGCATCTACCCTTTGGGGAGAAAGGCGGAATGTGAATGAATGAATTTATATATACTTATTTGGGCTTCAATATGAACTTAAGAACCCATATGTTCTTATGTCCTTGTATCGCAGCTGTGGTCTACCTGTAGGGTGCTTTCCTTGCACGAGTTCTCCCCAGTGGAGATCCTTTGGGCTGGGGTACCTTCCTTATGAGGAAAGGCTATGGTGTATGGGGCTCTTCAGCCTAGAAAAGAGGCGCCTAAGGGGGGACATGATTGAAACATCCCAAATTATGCACGGGAAGGATAGAGTGGATAGAGAGATGCTCTTTACACTCGCACATAACACCAGAACCAGGGGACATGCACTCAAATGGAGTGTTGGGAGGGTTGGGACAGACAAAAGAAAATATTTCTTTACTCAGCGTGTGGTAGGTCTGTGGACTCCTTGCCACAGGATGTGGTGATGGCATCTGGCCTGGATGCCTTTAAAAAGGGATTGGTCAAGTTTCTAGTGGAAAAATCCATTACGGGTTACAAGCCATTACATTTGCAACCTCCTGATTTTAGAAATGGGCTATGTCAGAATGCCAGATGCAAGGGAGGGCACCAGGATGCAGGTCTCTTGTTATCTGGTGTGCTCCCTGGGGCATTTGGTGGGCCGCTGTGAGATACAGGAAGCTAGACTAGATGGGCCTATGATTCCCCTCCCAGCTGGCAGCCATACCCAAAAGTCCACAGAGCCCTCGTGAAATGGCCCACAGCCTGGAGAGGCTGGGAGGGGCGAGATTTCATGCCAATTGGGGCCAGGAGGGAGGGAGGGCCATGCCGGACCGTCAGGTACAGCGTGAGGCACCCACTTAGGGCACTGGGCACTCTGCTCACCGGCCCAGTGTAGGGTCCTCTCCAAAATGCTACATACATATGTGTTGCGTGTGTGTGTACATCAAACATATATTTGCTTTAAATTTGTAGAAATATAAAAACAAACTTAGGGTGAAGTACCAGCTTGCCAGCATCAGGTCCCCCTGCCCCTTTTCCAAGGCTTGGTGGTCTTGTGATGCCATCAGGTCCTGCCTCTAAGAGCTTAGAGGGTGCTTCCCTTCTGGCAGCCAGGAGTCCCACTGACCTGGTAGGGTCAGCCACGGACAAGGGGTTGGGATCTCTTCCTCCATCTTAAAACTGCTCTTTCCCGATTGTCTGTTTCAGGTTCTGATCTTTGTCTCTTTCAGGTTCCAATCTTTGATGAATCTCGAAAGCCTTGATCAATCGGATGCCTTGAGGTCAGCGGCTGTATTGGGGTCCTCTCCCACCAGTGACTCCGATGGGATCTTGCGAAAAGAGCTGGAAGCCTTTCTGTGCCAGGAGCTGTGAGGTTCCAGGGGGGCCCACCAGCACCATACTCCAATCCAGCTCCACTCGCATGTACGGTTACTGTCTCCATGCCGGTTCCCTTCGATACCCCTCAGCCGTCTGCTTTGAGAGGCAACGCTCAATATCCTGCGACCATGACACAGATCTATAGTTGAGCTTCTGGGCCCAGTTGTATTCACTGCCCCCCGAAATATCAGGCCAATGCTTTGACTTTCAGCCCCTGGGCCCAAATCTGTTTCCTTCTCTCTGCATCCCTCCTACTCCTGGTTCTGAAGGGGTCCTGCTTGATGACTCCTCGGAGGAGGAAGAAATAGGTTCCACTGAGTAGATAAGGAGTTCCCACCCACCCCTCTCTGGCTTTGTCTGTTGCTTTGGGGCTAAAGGCTGATTGTCCAGTCTCCTGGCCTTCCCTTTCTATTAAAGCTGAATACACATTGAATCCTTGGTGTTGTCTATTATTATTAACTATTAATTTTAACAATATATTCTATTTATTTATGTATTTATTTATTTATTTATTGAGAGAGAGAGAGAGAGAGAGAGAGAGAGAGAGAGAGAGAGAGAGGGTTGTTCATGGTGTTAACTGTCCGTGGTGCAAAGAGGGGGTGTCTCTTTGACGTCTGACAACCCTGTGAGTGTTGGCTCACCCTGGGGTTAGCTGGCCACCTATTCCTTCAGTAACTCTAGAGTTACTTAAGAGGACCCAGGGAATGTTTATCGCTGACAGCCACCCAGACTGGGATGGAGGGAAAATTAAAAACAGTTTCCATCAAAACCACCTGCAGGGTGTGATCAGTCCTCCCCCCCCCCCCACTGGGCTTCCCTAACTGGGCTTCCTGCCAGCAATCCCTCCCCCCCACAACGTCCCTGGCACCAGTTTCTAAGCAACAATATTTGAGATACAGCTATGAACACATGGTGATTATTTTATTATATGTTTCTCTCTGCACATCACCAAGAGATCCCCAACGAGAAATTTGCCAAGTTAAAAGCTAAGGAAAGAAATACACCAGGGGGTGGGGGAAGGAGAGTCTTATAGGTCTGGGGGCCTACGTATCACGACTAGCCAGAAACAGAGTAGAGAACACAGACTTTACTTGTCATAAGAATCCAAGAAGAGCCCTGCTGGATCAGGCCAAAGGCCCATCTAGTACAACTTCCTGTATCTCATAGTTCTCCAGCAGATGCCTCTGGAATCACACAAGACCACAAGATACCTGCATCCAGTTGCCACTCCCTTGCAGCCTACTTCTAAAATCAGGAGGTTGCACTTACTCATCATGGCTTGTAACTTGTGATGGACTTTTCCTCCATCAATCTGTCCAACCCCCTTTTAGGTGCTATCACCATATCCTAGAGTAAGGAGTTCCACAGATTAATCACATATGTCTCAGGCCTTTAAAGGCAGAAGAAGAGAAGGGGGTCAGTGGTCATCTGGCACAGGGATCCAGCACACCCCTCAGTAGTCCAATCTGACAGATAGAGAGTATGCCATGAGCTACCCCAAGGATAATCAAATCATAGAATATTAAAGTCTGGAGGAGTCTTGGTGGCCATTGTCGCAAAGCCCTCAAAGCCCCCTTGTCCAGTAGTACTGCCACCACCCTGTATGTGCCAGTGCCTCAGTCCAGGGACACTGAGACCCTCTAAGGCTTAATTCTATCCCTTGCAGGCACTGAACGCTTTCTCCAATTAAAGCTTCAGTCCTCAAGTTACTAGACCTCAATGAGCACTTGGTAGCTTGCTGAATTCTTGGTAGCTTCAAGGATTCTGAACCTTGGTCCCCAACAGACAATGAAACAACTTGGTAAAAGAGATTTTAGTTTATTAAGTACATAAGGTTACATAAGGCAGCAAATGCTAGAGGTAAGAACATAAGAACATAAGAACAGCCCCACTGGATCAGGCCATAGGCCCATCTAGTCCAGCTTCCTGTATCTCACAGCGGCCCACCAAATGCCCCAGGGAGCACACCAGAAAACAAGAGACCTCAACCTGGTGCCCTCCGTTCTTCTGAGGAAGACCCCTTATCCATCCAGTGTTCTCCTTACTGACTGCGGCAACTCTCCAAAATTTGCAATCTCCCCCTCCCCCTCAGATTCAGCAGCACCAAAATTGTGAACTATGGTGAAGGGGAGGGGTCAGTGGCATAGCTAGAGGGGGTGCAAAGCACTATGTTTTGCAGGGAGCCTCGCCACAGCATACAAGGGCCCCCGGTGGGGGTAGCAAATTCCAGGTGGGGGGAGCAAAACAGAGGCGTATGCCTGGAATGGCTCCAAAGGGAGGCTCTCCGAAAAACTTAGTGCTTTGCCCCCCCTCTAGCTACTGGTAGGGGGTAGATGGTTTCCTTACCCAGGGGATAAGCCTCTGCGCTGTGGGATCAGGTCCAAGGGGGGATAGGATTGGCATGGACGTTTCTACCCCACTCCCTGGACCAATCTATCCACCCACACATAGGATTGGTCCATCTCTGCCATTGGACCCCCAGCAAGGACAAAACCCACCCACCCAAAAGAGGCTTCTTGAGAATGCACCAGAATTTAACTCCTGGAGATCCATGCCCCGGAGACCCCTATGGAGGGAGGTTGACAGTGCTCAGACCCATTTCCTGTAAAACCGACCAAGCGTCCTGAGCTGACCCATTTCGTTCCACGGAGGTGTTTGTGGACTACGCAAGTGGGTCCAGGAGCCACACCACATTGTCAATTTTCCTGCAGCAAATTAAGGCACTGACCCTTCTGGAAGAGCTAAAAAAAGGTTCGTATTTTGGGGGTTTCTGGAGGGGGGCTTCCCAATCTCTGAGGGTTCCTGTCCTTTGGTATGCAATTTCTTTTTTCATCAACACAGGAAGAATGGGCTGGGCAAGCCAGGCTGAAAAGTGGCATCTAAAATTCGTAATAATCATTATAATGACAGGGGACTGGCAGGGTATAATATGCCCATCCTATTACAGAGGGCTGGGAAGGGAGACATTTCTAAATCAATAAGCCGGGCCCTGTGGGGTGGGATGCAGCCAAAGTTGCTGCGAAGGGCGTGACTCAGAAGACTTTCACAGTATAAAAGGACTCACAGCCCCAGACTCTTCCATCAGCTCCACTCCGCTTCTCCTGACACCTCTTCCGGAAGCTTGGTAAGTGGAACGATGCCTCTTCTGAAGCCATTTCTCCCAACGTTGCCTCAACGCAACAGGGATCAAATGGGTGGGCTGGGCGGAAGATAGTCTTTAAGGAAGACTGATGGCGTCCTCCCTCTTTTAGAGGGACACAAGGGACAAGTACACCAGGGTTTGACACTAAATTGAGTCCAACATGTGCTCACATATCCAAGCACATGTCAGCAAGATGTCGGACCTTTGGCTCTGGGTCTTGCAAGGCTTCAGATCTGGGGCACACATTCATGAGTCTGCTCCCATATCTTTGAGGGAGGGATGGTCAGTATTGGAAGGTCCTATTGTTGGAGGCTTGTGGGATCTCTCTCTCTCTCTCTCTCCCTCCCTCCCTCCCTCACTCACTCTCTCTCTCTCTCTCTCTCTCACACACACACACACACACAATCCTATGCATGTTTACTCAGAAGTAAGTCCTGCTTTGTTCAATGGGGCTTACTCCCAGGAAAGTGCATATAGGATTGCAGACTCCATCAACCAAGCCTCCTTTTGGCTAATAGTCCTGCTTGGGAACCTGTAGAGGATCTTAAGAACTTCTAAGGGTCATAAGAACATAAGGACAGCCCCACTGGATCAGGCCATAGGCCCATCTAGTCCAGCTTCCTGGATCTCACAGCGGCCCACCAAATGCCCCAGGGAGCACACCAGATAACAAGAGACCTGCAAGGCATTCTGGGAATTGTAGTTAAGAACATAAGAACAGCCCCACTGGATCAGGCCACAGGCCCATCTAGTCCAGCTTCCTGTATCTCACAGCGGCCCACCAAATGCCCAGGGAGCACACGAGATAACAAGAGACCTGCAAGGCCTCCTGGGAATTGTAGTTAAGAACATAAGAACAGCTCCACTGGATCAGGCCATAGGCCCATCTAGTCCAGCTTTCTGGATCTCACAGCAGCCCACCAAGGTCCAAGCTGACTTGTGCAGAAAGACCCCTGAGAAACTTCCACTGGTCTGGCTTAGGCTAGTTCAGCTACCCCCAAAGTTCCTTGTAGGGCAGGAACACAAGAGCTGTCCTCAAAGGTCTGCAGTTGTCAAAGCCAAAGTGTGGTCTCTACCATGACATGCATCCCGTGCAACGTCCCTGTTATAACTTCTGCTTCTCTGCTTCCTCCGCCCCCAAGTCCTGCCCCTGCAGACTCCATCCATCGCTCCAAGATGTCCTGTTGCTACCCCTGTGGACCTTCCTGCGTCACCCCCTCCTGCATCCAACCGATTAGCTCTTCCTCTTCCTACCCCATCGGAGGCCTCGGCTCCCTGAGTTCCTGCTGCTCGCCCTGTGGAGGCCTCTCCATGGGCAGTGGAGGCCTCTCCATGGGCGGTGGAGGTGGATCCGTGTCGGCCAGCAGCCTGGGCATCCTCGCCGGGGCCAACGTGGGCTGCGTCAACCAGACCCCACCGTCGGAGATTGTGATCCAGCCCTCTCCCGTCGTGATCACCCTTCCGGGACCCATCCTCTCCTCCTCCTGTGAGCCAGCCCGCGTGGGGGGATACTCAGCCTGCGTTGGTGGCGGATCATACGGTGGTTACCGCTCCAGTGGCTCAGGAATCCTTGGCAGGTTACGCGGCACCTTCTACTAGGTGGAAGGCCCCCCCTCCAGGATCCACCGGCCACCAATGTGCATGACCCAGGTTTACGGATGACGACCTCGCAGGCCTGGCTGCTGGAAGGGCTGAGCACCCCTCGTCCAACCCCTCTGTTGATGGGGTGCTCAGCAACTCCAACAGCCATGGCCGTGATCTTGCTACAAACCTTTGCTCTTTCCCACTGTGCTTTGCTTCCTCTCTGCTCAGATCCCCTTCCTTGTGCAGAGGAAGAGATCACCCTGTGGTCAAAGCCAAGGGGATGCCCTCAAGTCCTACACAAATCCTGTTTGTGACCCCTTGAGGAGGCTTCCCTTTTGAGTTGGCTGGGGTGATGCCAAGTGTCGCTCCTTCCCTCCTGTGCGTCCCTAGCTTGGAAGTCGCAAGCAATGTCTGCCGAGTTCTTCCTTTGTCATTAAATCTTTACTGCAGCAAAGCAACTGCCTCTTGTGTTTTGTGTCCCCCTCCCCTCAATTTCCTGTTCATATATGGTAGAAGCTCACCAGCTAAACAGAAAGTACCAAACAACGGTGTGGTCAGAGAAGGGCACTACCCACCCAACCCCTGCCTGAGTTGGCCTCATGAATGGGCCGGCCCTACCCGGGTTTGACCCAGTGGAATGTGGTCAGAGAGGAGCCCCACCCTCCCACCCAACCCCTACCTGATGCAACAGCTTCATGAATGGGCCAGCCCTGCCTGGGTTTGACCCAGTGGAGAGTGGTCAGGGGAGTGCTTGTGTCTCATATCTGGGCTCATTCGTGCCACCAGCCTTTCAAGGGCACTATCTATATTGCAGTTGGAGTTTGCCCATGCGCCCGATCAGGTGACTCCAATGGCCAATCCCTGTTCACCACAATGTGCTCCCTTCTGCATCTGAATCATTTGTGTCTTGCCTGGAATTTGACTCTCCTGCCTGCCCTACTCCTTCTTAACCCCTGTTAGGACCATCGGATGCCCCCCGACATTGAGTCAGGTCCTTGGATCATCCACCTCAATGTTGTCAGACAGCGACGGGCAGGGCTTTGGACAGTGGTCTTCTCCAGAACTACCTGGGAGGCCTTCAACCTGGGCCCTTCTGCTTTCTGTGCCCGTGTTCCCCCATTGACCTGTGGTCACGATCCCAGGCTTGAGGGAGAGTCTGGAGAGAAAGCGATCCACAGCCCGTACATTGAGATCACGTGTGGAGCTCTTCCAATGAGGAGCGTATGGATCACTTTGTTCCAGCTCAAGATGTAAGATGACTTTTTAAAATTAGGACACTTTGTTTAAAAAAAAATCCTAGTATTTTTAAAGTAGAATTTGGGCAGCCCTTATCCAAAGTGCTTGGGACTGCAAGTGTTTTGGATGTCCGATCCTTGCATATACCTAATGAGAGATCTTGGGGATCGGGCCCCTGTCTAAACACGAGATTCATTTGCATTTTCATATGCACCTTATACACATAGCCGCAAGATAATTTTAAACAATATCTATCTATCTATCTATCTATCTATCTATCTATCTATCTATCTATCTATCTATCTATCTATCTATCTATCTTTTGAAAAGTTATCCCACATCTAGTTTCCTTACACAGATGATCTCAGAACCAAACCCTTCAAAACAACCCCCAATCTTGTCTTGGGAGGAACTTTCCTACCCCAGTTGACATCAAAACCCCTATTGGGGTAGTTAAAACACCCCAAGAGGCTGCACTTTATTTAAAAGGGAACATAAAATTCATAGAGAAAGAACATCCACAAGGGTCATGCAGAGGGTTTGGAAGAGGAACGATCAACAGTGTGGCCCTTTAAAAAGCACATGTGAGTTAATGCACCACATGGATCAAAGCACATTTTGATATAAAATTGTATGCAAGACTAGATTGCCCTGATGTGTGTGTGTGTGTGTGGGGGGGGGTCCCTTAGGCGCAGGGCACCATTGGGAGCCATTGGTCCAATTGGCCTAAGTCTGGCCCTATTGAGGAGTACGTATAAAGACGCCATTTGTTGGATGGGATGGAAACTTCAGTGCGGACAGTCACCTTGAATTGCACGTTATCAAACGAAATCAGTGCTGGGGCTGTGCAGGAACCCTCTGGGAGTCTTCACAAGTGCCTGGGCTGCGGCCCTCTTCCCTTGGAAGCTCTGATGCGTCTCCTCGAGAGGAACCCCTATGAGATGTGTTTGGGTTCTTGTTTTTTTGAGATTTCCACTCCCAGCCCCAAGGAAGGTCAGGAGACAGGCTCTTTGGTGCAGTAGAATAGACTTTATTTAAAAGGGAACATAAAGTTCATAGAGAAAGAACATCCACAAGGGTCATGCAGAGGGTTAGGAAGAGGAACGACCAACAGTGAGGCGTCTAAGTCTAACACAAGCAAATGGGACTTTTGAAGGGTGGTTTGGGGAAGAATGGATAGCTCTAGACCCCAATGAAGAGAGGAAAGCCAGTCAAGAAGCAAAGTCAACACACCATTGAACAGCACAGGTGACGAGTCCCCACAGAAGCTACTGGTGGGAGTTAGAACTCCAAATCCCCCACACATTGGATCGCCAACATCCGTACGCTTAGCCAGAATCCACAGCAAAGACTTCAACTCCATATTGACCACGAACCCACAGAGAGCCCTCCCTGGGGGTTTAGCAGGGGATGCAGGAAGGGACACAGCCGAGTGGGATGACGGTGCAAGACGAGCCGCCGCTCACTGGGAGGAGAGGTCCGCAGGGGACGGTGCAGGAGGGCAGGCAAGACGGGATGGAGCAGGTGGGGATGCAGGAGGGCTGGACGCTGCACACCGGAGAGATGGGTCCACAGGGGACGGCGCAGGTGGGGACACAGGAAGACTGAACACCGCACAAGGGACCGATTGGCCCACAGGGGATGGTGCATTGCGGAAGGCAGGGAGACGGGATGCAGCACTGTGGGGCTATGGGGCCACAGGGGATGCTGCAGGTTGGGACACAGGAAGGCTGGCACAGTGGAGCAAGGGGTCCAACGGGGTAAGCGCAGGGGGTAGGGCAGGGGATGCAGCACTGTGGAGCGACGGGGCCGCAGGAGATGCCGCAGGAAGGCTGGACGCACAGCGGAGCGATGGAGCCGCACGAGATGCCGCAGGCCGGGGTGCCGCAGGACTCCACGCTAATGGGAAGGACGGGGCCAGATGGGGCGGCACAGGATGGCACGCAACAGCTGGACATGTTGGAGCTGACGGAGGTGAGCCTGGAGCAGGACACAAGAGAGGTGAAGGGATGTACCTGCGCAGGTGTGAAGGCCCCCAGAAAGGTGTGCATATCTAAGATGGCACCTGCGCAACTCACAACCAGAATGTTGAGCTGGGACTCATTCAAGAATCTTGCCCTTAGCAATGAAGACTTGGGTGACCGTCTTCCTGTCCACCATGTGTGGGTTGGTTGTACACCCCCTTTAAGTCCACATGCAAGTCAGTGAGAACTCAAGTGTGTAGTGTAAGGCAGGGGGGAAAATACGTGAGGGACAATAAATGTCTGGAATCCATCCATCCATCCATTCTGCATTCAGACTGACCCTGTAAAACTTCGATTGTCCTGCAAGCAAATGATGAACTCCAAGATTCCACCTGCATTTCTCAGGTCAGCCGTCTGCAATTGGAAGGCTCGGGAGCTCCTGGTGGTTTGGCAGACCTCTCAAGGTGCTTTTCAAAGTTGTGATGGGTCAAGTCTAGGTTTTCAAAGGTCAGGAAGCAGCCAGCTGGCCTGGTCAAGAGGGGAAGCCTATATTTCTAGTAGGCAGATTGTCTCTGCAGAGGGCGGCAACTGGGCCTTGGCTGGTTTCACAACAATGTTGTCATCTCATTCAGGGTTACAAAGGTGGGTGGCTAACATTTTATATTTTAATTTAGAAATGTTATCCTACATCTACTTTGGTTCCCAGAACCAAACCCTAAAAAAATCCCCAGTCTTGACTTGGGAGGAACTACTCCTGTTGACATCAAAACACCTATTGGGGTAGTTAAGATACCCCAAGTCTGCACTTTCAAAGAACAGGTTATTTATGAAGTTCATTCTCCATTCTTTCTTTTTCCTAATGGGATTTACTGGGAATTCACCCAGTTTCCATCAGAGCCTTGGCAGCAACTGTTACCCTGCACATGCCTGATCTTGTCTGATCTCGGAAGCTAAGCAGGGTCAGGCCTGGTTAGTACTTGGATGGGAGACCGCCCGGGAATACCGGGTGCTGTAGGCTTATACCATGATCTCTGAAGCTAAGCAGGGTCAGGACTGGTTAGTACTTGGATGGGAGACCGCCTGGGAATACCGGGTGCTGTAGGCTTATACCATGATCTCTGAAGCTAAGCAGGGTCAAGACTGGTTAGTACTTGGATGGGAGACCGCCTGGGAATACCGGGTGCTGTAGGCTGCTACCATGATCTCGGAAGCTAAGCAGGGCCAGGCCTGGTTAGTACTTGGATGGGAGACCGCTTGGGAATACCGGGTGCTGTAGGCTTATACTATAGTCTTTTGAGACTGAAGGTTGCCAACCAACCAACCAACCTTGGCCAAACCATTGGGATCTGTGTTGACCAAGAACTCACACAGAGTTGACCAACCTGAGTTGACCATTTGGGGGTCTTTTGTTGGAGTCCACTGAAACCCAGTACCCCCAGTTCCACTGGCCCACGAACCCATTGGCCTTGATCTTCTCCAGAACACACAACAAGCATAAAGCAACATTTACTTTCAAGCAGTGTGGGACATCTATGAAAACATGTGCCCCTTTTATGAGGTCCACCAAACCACACCTCACAGAACCAGGAACGAATAGGGAGTGAAATCCAACTTACCGACCAGAGAAGCTGAATGGGAGACAGGAGAGAACACAAGGAAGCTGTAGTAGATCCCAACCAGGAGAGCACTTTTATACAGTTTCTGTAGAGCCTACAGGGCAGGATCTATGCCTGGCTTGTGGAAGCTACCATTTATGAACCATAAAGTACATATGGCCTGGACCTTTCATGTTTTGTGAGCTTCACCTTTAGCTAATTATTGACATCACGCCCTCTTTCCCACTTTCATTTTGGACTATTACACACCTATGATGTATGCTAGAAAGCGGTGCGCTGATTTAAAAGTGGATCACATTGATTGTGCTCAACAGGTTCATTTGAAGAATGGGGGGAGGGACCTCTTTCTCTCCTTCACACCATATTCTTGTGGTCTTCCATGCAACCACACCACCACCGAGATAGACCTCCCTTGTGTGGTGGATGGGCCACTTCCCTAGGACAAAGACCTTTCACTGAACTCTACACATTGTCAGTTTCAATGTGTTGTTGTGTGTTTCACATGTCAACACTAGTACTTAAAAAGATAAAGAAGGCCAATTCTATGCTTGGGATCATTAGAAAAGTTATTGAGAAGAAAATGGCTAATATTATAATGCCGTTGTACAAATAGCTGGTAAGGCCACACCTGGAGTATTGTGCCCAGTTCTGGTCGCCGCATCTCAAAAAAGACATAGTGGAAATGGAAAAGGTGCAAAAGAGAGTGACTAAGATGATTACTGGTCTGGGGCACCTTCCTTATGAGGAAAGGCTACGGCATTTGGGCCTCTTCAGCCTAGAAAAGAGGCGCCTGAGGGGGGACGTGATTGAGACTTACAAAATTATGCAGGGGGTGGACAGAGTGGATAGAGAGATGCTCTTTACACTTTCACATAACACCAGAACCAGGGGACATCCACTAAAATTGAGCGTTGGGACAGACAAAAGGAAATATTTCTTTACTCAGCGTGTGGTTGGTCTGTGGAACTCCTTGCCACAGGATGTGGTGACAGCATCTGGCCTGGACGCCTTTAAAAGGGGATTGGACAAGTTTCTCGAGGAAAAATCCATTACGGGTTACAAGCCATGATGTGTATGTGCAACCTCCTGATTTTAGAAATGGGTTATGTCAGAATGCCAGATGCAAGGGAGGGCACCAGGATGCAGGTCTCTTGTTATCTGGTGTGCTCCCTGGGGCATTTGGTGGGCCGCTGTGAGATACAGGAAGCTAGACTAGATGGGCCTATGATTCCCCTCCCAGCTGGCAGCCATACCCAAAAGTCCACAGAGCCCTCGTGAAATGGCCTACAGCCTGGAGAGGCTGGGAGGGGCGGGATTTCATGCCAATTGGGGCCAGGCGGGAGGGAGGGCCATGCCAGACCGTGAGGTACAGCGTGAGGTACCCACTTAGGACACCGGGCACTCTGCTCACCGGCCCAGTGTAGGGTCCTCTCCAAAATGCTACATACATGTGTGTTGAGTTTGTGTGTACATCAAACATATATTTGCTTTAAATTTGTAGAAATAGAAAAACAAACAGGGTGAAGTACCAGCTTGCCAGCATCAGGTCCCCCTGCCCCTTTTTCAAGGCTTGGTGGTCTTGAGATGCCATCAGTCCTGCCTCTAAGAGCTTAGAGGGTGCTTCCCTTCTGGCAGCCGGGGTAGCACTGACCTGGTAGGGTCAGCCACGGACAAGGGGTTGGGATCTCTTGCTCCATCTTAAAACTGCTCTTTCCCGATTGTCTGTTTCAGGTTCTGATCTTTGTCTCTTTCAGGTTCCAATCTTTGATGAATCTCGAAAGCCTTGATCAATCGGATGCCTCGAGGTCAGCGGCTGTATTGGGGTCCTCTCCCACCAGTGACTCCGATGGGATCTTGCGAAAAGAGCTGGAAGCCTTTCTGTGCCAGGAGCTGTGAGGTTCCAGGGGGGCCCACCAGCACCATACTCCATTCCAGCTCCACTCGCATGTACGGTTACTGTCTCCATGCCGGTTCCCTTCGATACCCCTCAGCCGTCTGCTTTGAGAGGCAACGCTCAATATCCTGCGACCATGACGCAGATCTATAGTTGAGCTTCTGGGCCCAGTTGTATTCACTGCCCCCCGAAATATCAGGCCAATGCTTTCACTTTCACCCCCTGGGCCCAAATCTGTTTTCTTCTCTCTGAATCCCTCCTACTCCTGGTTCTGAAGGGGTCCTGCTTGATGACTCCTTGGAGGAGGAAGAAATGGGTTCCACTGAGTAGATAAGGAGTTCCCACCCACCCCTCTCTGGCTTTGTCTGTTGCTTTGGGGCTAAAGGCTGATTGTCCAGTCTCCTGTCCTTCCCTTTCTATTAAAGCTGAATACACATTGAATCCTTGGTGTTGTCTATTATTATTAACTATTAATTTTAACAATATATTCTATTTATTTATTTATTTATTTAGAGAGGGAGAGAGAGAGAGAGAGAGAGAGAGAGAGAGAGAGAGAGAGAGTTGTCTATGGTGATAACTTTCCATGGTGCAAAGAGGGGGTGCCTCTTTGCCTTCTGACAACCCTGTGAGTTTTTGCTCACCCTGGGCTTAGCTGGCCACCTATACCTTCAGTAACACCAGCCTCAAGGGGTGGTTCCTCTTTGAATACCCTGTGCACAACTCGGGGGGAGGGAAACCTCATATTTCCCATTGAGCTTCCTGCTGCAACAGGGACAGGACAGCAGCAAAGGGACAGGACAGCAGCAGTCCCCGGTGGCTCCTCAGGGGAAAGGGTCGCGTCCACTTCCCATGGGTAAGGAAATTAGCCCCTCAATAAGGCCACTGGATACTTGGCCAGACATGGGCTCCCACAGAATCAAGAGCCTTCGTGTCAGATCCGGTGGGTTTGGAGTGGTGAGGACACGAGGTGTGCCCAAGTTGGACTGAGGGTGGGCTGTAGCAAGAGCACTCAACTCTCCTCCTCCCTCCAGCATCCAATCAGGGACACAGAGGGTCTTCTTGCCTTGACTGGCTCTGGCCAGTCAATTGACCAGTTTCCTTGTTCTGCGAGGAAGCAGGAAGTCAGGACTACTTACTGAGAAACTGATCAAGTTGATAAGGGCACCTTTTCGTGTTCAGAAGCAGGTCTAGCGGGGCTGTTCTTGTGTTCATTCACAACCGAGGGACATACATTCAGAAGTGATTCAGCCCATCACCCCACCTCATTCTCTGCCAAGGGAAGCTGGAGGTGTGTGGGTGGCCTCCAGGTTGGTTCAATGTTGGCACCGCCATTTTGCACCAAGTTCATCATCTGTCTCCATTGGGTTGGCTCTGGATTGGGGTGATGAGGGAAGTATCCCTTGTTAATGAGGGATTTCCTGGAACCAGGGGATGATCACCTCCGTGGATCTGTGCTTGGCTCGCTCTGTGCTCCCCTGGGCAAATGAAGGCTGTCTGGAGGCCAATGGCAGGGCCGTCCCTTCCTGGCTCAGGGAGACTCCTGCCCCTTCCAGTCTTTTCAAGAACTCTGCCTCTAGCCCCACATTTACACCCAGATCCCCATTCCTTCTTTCCTTCTTTCCTTTTCTTCCTTCCAATGGATGTAAGGAACATACCAATAGTTTATGCAGAACCCCAATGTTTGGCATGGGACACCCCAGGTTTTTCCCCCCTTTCTTGCACCAGGTGAATGCGAGCTTGAGCAAAAGAGGGGCGAACAGATCCATTCCCTCTGCTTTTCTCCACCTTTTCTTTCTTCTGGTTCCCCTCTCCTTCACCTCTCCTTCCTCAGACCTCCCCATCATGGTTGCCCTGCCAAGCCTTGGATGAGTGTCAGGGTCTGCCTGTGCTTATATATCTATATCAATTTCTATATCTCTAGATCTCTATCTATTTCTACATCTCTATATCTGTATATAGATATAGCTCAGGCAGCTGATCCAGCTGCTGGCCTGGAGCCATCCGATGGAATGGATATATAAATATATATATGGGGCATCGTCCCAAGCCCTCAGCCATTAGATTGGAGTGATGACACTCAATGTCCTGCTGGCAGTTACAACTAGGATTGGAGTGGAACCCAAAGAGGCACATGGTATTAGGAGAAACCAGAAAATGGCAAACATGATGCAGATCTATACACGAGCATCTAGGCCCAGTTGTATTCACTGCCCCCCAAAATATTGGGCTGATGCTTTGGCTTTCACCCCCTGGGCCCAAATCTGTTTCAATCTCTCTGCATCCCTCCTACTCCTGGTTCTGAAGGGATCCTGCTGGATGACTCCTCGAAGGTGGAGAAAATTGATTCCACTGAGTAGATAAGGAGTTCCCACCCACACCTCTCTTGCTTTGTCTGCTGCTTTGGGACTAAAGGCTGATTGTCCAGTCTCCTGGCCTTTCCTATCTGTTAAAGCTGGATATGCATTGAATCCTTGGTGTTGTCTATGATTATTAACTATAAATTGTAACAATAGATTCTATTACATGGATCATCCTCATACACATGAATAAATAAATATATAGGTATAGATAGATATAGATATTAATAGGTATTATAATAATATAATAAATTATTTTTACTGCTGATTTATTGCTGCTGGCTATTTTATTGACATTTTTTATTTATTTTATTGACATTTTTATATATGTATTTTATTGACATTTTTATGTATTTTATTGCATTTTTATGATTTTTAAATGTTGATAGTCAACTTGGTGTCCTGTGGGGAGAAAGGAGGAATACAAATCAAATCAAATCAAAACAATACACACACACACACACACACACACACACACACACACACACACACATACTCACAGAGTGCTTTTTTTCTAAAAAAAAGGGGGGGCAGGAAATCACAACTTGTTAATCTTTTATTTATTTATTTATTTATTTATTTTTAAATTTATTTTATGTATGTATTCATTTCAATTCCCTCTCTTTAAATCCCCATTCCGAAACTACTTAAGAACTAGAAAATGAGGGGAGATCTTCAAGAGAGAAGAACAAAAAGAGACGGAGCACCTTTGGAGCGCACACCAGGGATTATAGCAAGGCTTGTTGCATGTATTTGCAAATATGTAACAACCAAAAAATTTAATTAAAACTTTCAAAACATTTAATAAATATTGGTTAAAACAATTGATGAAGGCAAAATATAAAAAATGATTACATGGACTCACTCTACAGATTTGTTTCAACCCAAATCAAATAGCACACAGGGGAGAGGGGCACAAAAGATGGGTTAATTAATTGATTAATAAAAAAGTTATGGATCAAAAATCATGTGGTCACACACCCTCTATTGGCTCAAGACATTGAAACATGATTGGTGCAAAGAAAAGAACATCCCCCTGCCCACTCTGTCACCACATCCTGTGGCCAGGCGTTCCACAGGCACTCAGTGTGAGTGGACACACCTGGTTCTGGTGTTCTGTGAGGGGGAAAACTGCATCCCCCTATCCACTGTATTTATCACCATGTCCTGATGCAAGGAGTTCCACAGACACTCAGTGTGAGTAGACGTCCCCTGGTTCTGGTGTTGTGCGAGAGGCAAAAGAGCATCCGCCTATCCACTGTATTTATCACCATGTCCTGAGGCAAGGAGTTCCACAGACACTCAGTGTTCCAACCCCTAAAATTCAGCCACTAAATTGAGGGCAACAGATTCAGAACAGTCCAAAGAAAGCTCTTCTACCCACATGTACAGAATTTGCAGCCACAAGATGCGGTGATGACCAATCTCAGGCATGTCTACTCAGAAGTCAGTCCCATTCGAGTCAGTGGGGCTTCATCCCAGGAAAGTGTGGACAGGATTGGGGGCTGGGTGGGTGTGGGAAAGTTGGTTAGGGCCGGGCTTGCCAGGCCAGCAAGGTTCAGCGTGCTGCAGAAACAGGACCATGAGCCCCAGCCTAGGCATGTCTACTCAGGAGCAAGTCCCACTGAAGTCAAGGGGCTTACTCCCAGGAAAGTGTGGCTAGGACTGCAACCTTAGAGCCCAAGCCTAGGCATGTCTACTCAAAAGCAAGTCCCGCTATAGGCAGTGGGGCTTACTCCCAGGTAAGTGTGGAGAGGAGTTGAACACCCTCGAATGGAGGGGGGGGAATGGGCGGAGCTCAGCTCCCAGCCCAGAAGGTGCTCCTCCCTCTCCCGACTCGCCCTGCCCGAGGCAGTCGCCAGGTGGCGCCAGAGGACGAGCTTGCCTGGGGGAGCCCGGCAGAGGGACCCTGAGCTCAGCCAGCCAGCCAGGCGTGTGCATTGCGTGTGCCAGGGGGCTGGGCGGTGGAAATCCCGGCTCCTCCCGCCTTTCTTTTATTATTATTATTATTATTGTTATTATTATTATTATTATTATTATTATTATTAATTAACAGTATTTATATACCGCTTTCAACTAAAAGTTCCCAAAGCGGTTTACAGGGAAAAATCAAATTACTAAATGGCTCCCTGTCCCAAAAGGGCTCACAATCTAAAAAGATGCCAAGGAATACCAGCAGAAGCCGCTAGAACAGACACTGCTGGGGTGAGGTGGGCCAGTTACTCTCCCCCTGCTGAAAAAAGGAGCACCCGCTTGAAAAAGTGCCTCTTACCCAATTAGCAGGGGTAGTGTTGCATTTATCATCCCTGAGTGTTGGTCACCCCATGGGTGTCAGTCGGGGGGACTGAGAGTGGGTCCCGCTCGCACCTTCTGTTCTGCTGGGAACCTGCACCTCAGCCTAGCTGCAGCCAGGTGTCTACAGCCTGCCTCTCGGAGCTTCCCCTGATCGCAACCTCTTCACCCCCACAGAAGACCAGAGCCAAGAGCTGCGATGATGAACTTGATGAGTTTCCATTCATAAACCTTTCATCTCTCCATAGAGCACGCACTGAAATCCTTGATGGCGTCTCCTCCATGGGAAATTCCGCAGCTTCAGTCTCTCTCTCTCTCCAGGAAATGCTGGGGCCAGGCTGTCTATGGCAAAGCTGGCAGTGAGGAACGAGCCTGAGCTTTTGGCCTGATCCAGCGGGGCTCTTTTTCTGTTCCTAAGCCCACTGCCTTCACTAAAATCTGCCCAACTCAGGCACGGAGATGATGCCTGCCTGCGCTGGCTCTTCTTCACTACGTATTCAGCACAGAGGCTGCAGAAAAGCCTTTGGGGCACATTCCCATTTCCATCTAATCTCCAAGTAGGACAGGAATCCCTGTGTCTTGGCCCTGCTTGGAAGGTTAAATAAATACATAAATAAGGTGCACCAAAGATTCAACGCAAATTCAGCTATAATGGAAAGGAAAGGGCAGGGGACTGGAAATTATCCTTCTGCCCCAAAAGGAATAAGCAAAGCCAGAGAGGGGTGGACGGGAACACCTTTTCTGCGCAGTGGAATCCAATTCTCCAAGGAGTTTTTAGCAGGATCCCCACAGAAACAGGAGCAGCAGAGAATCAGCGCTTGGGAGGGGACCAAGGCTATGTTGGGGTCAGGGGTGAAAGCCAAAGCTTGGGTCCATCTTCTTTTGGGGGGAGGGGGCTACAGATAACTGAGTCTAGATGCTCATCTGTGGGTCTTCGTCACGCTTGCTGTTTCCCGGTTGTTCCAATTCCATGTGTCTATTCAGATGTCAGTCTAACTTCCATCAGAATATTGACCTCCTGAGGACTCACACGGCGAGACGCAGCAAAGCTTCCAGTTTTCGCAAGACCCCCATCAGAGTCACTGCTGGGAGAGGACCCAGATCCGGCTCCTGGCCAAGAGGCATCCGAAGGAACGATGTTCAGTGGGGCACAATCTTCTGTGTTCTGGGTGTTGACCTGAGCCTGAAACAGACCAACAGAGAAGAGCACGTTCAACACGGAGCATGAGAGCCCCACTCCTTGTCTATGGCTGGAGCTAGCAGGTCAAGGGGACTCCTGGATGCCAGACCAGAAGCATCCCCAAAGCTGAGACATTGGAGGCTGGGCCCAATGACACCCCAAGAAGACCACCATGTCTTGAAGATGGGATAGGGGGATCTGTGACTATGATGGGACCAGGCTGGATGGAGGGGACGTCCCAGATTTGCCCTCTCGCCATTAAGATCATAAAGAGCTGGAGAAACATTTTGGGCACATGGGAAGCCCTCACTGATATCCGTCAATGGGGAGTTGATGCTTTTTTCATTGGGGGGAACTGAAAGATGCAGGCCCACCCACTCCTGCAGCTGGAATGGGACAGTCGAGAATCACATGGGAGTTCTCTTGGGGACGATGATAGCTCCGGAACCCAAATGCCCCAGGGTGCTTTTCAAACCCAAGTCTCCCTGGGAGGAGCCCACATGTGGGGGGATGTGGGAGAGGATGGGAGGGCACTGTCAGTCCGGCAGGGTTCCATCACCCCATGGGGGTCCATGTCTGTTCCCCAAACAAACCCTGTTCTGTGCACCTCTAGGGTGGGCTCTGGGCTGTGACTTGGTAGGAACCAGGTTGTGTTGTGTTGACTCGCTGCCCATAATGTGTGTGGGGGGTGAGGTTGTGTCAAGAGAGAATTTAAAAATCAGGTATAGCCAAGTTAATCCTTCAATCTGTGTTTTCATTTGTAACGTCACATATCAGGGCAACGTATCGGTCACAGGCATACCCATCTTGCGAGGGCGCTTGGATATGGGCCAAATCCTAAATAGTGCGAGCATGTTTATCACCGGCACACACTGTCTCTAATGTGCTATCTTTGGTAGCAGAGGCGACTCTGGCTGACCCTCCTTCCTTATATCCGTGGACTGAACGAGGGGCAAGGAATTGTCCTGCCCCAATCCTCAGGCCATGAGTCCCTGACTCCCAGAGGAGCCTTGTGGAGATGCCAGGGATCCAGGCCACATGGCCCTGAAATTGTGACTTCATCAACAGTGAAGGAGCAGTGAAGGGAAAATGCATCACCTGTCATGTTAGAAAAGAAACAGCTGCTGATGGCCAGCTGGGGGCGCTCTAGCTCCAGGAAAGGGGCTTATTCAACATTTTAAACCAGAAATTTTTAACTCTCAGGTGAATTGGTGTAAGTATGAGTGAGACACGACCAGTGATATGATCTTGTGCAGAGCAGTCTCTACCCAGACCTTACCCGCCCAGAACGTGGCCATAACCACAAGTAAGCACATGGGTGTTGCCTCCCATTGCAGCTGAACATAAGAACGTAAGAACAGCCCCACTGGATCAGGCCACAGGCCCATCTAGTCCAGCTTCCTGTATCTCACAGCGGCCCGATTGAGGGGCGAATTTCCTTACCCAGGGGAAGTGGACGCAACCCTTTCCCCTGAGGAGCCACCAGGGACTGCCCTGTTGCGCACAGGATGCCACGGCAACCATTTTGGCACCGTGGCAATCTCAACTCAACGGGCAGCTCAGGATTTGGCTCTGCGCCATTTTCCTACTGAAGACCTGTCTTTCCAGCAAATGACAGGGAGATGGCAGGTTCTTTGCTGCTGTCCTGTCCCTGTTGCAGCAGGAAGCTCAATGTGAAGTATGAGGTTCCCCCCCAAAAAAATTGTGCACAGGGCATTCAAAGAGGCACCCACCCCCTTTAGGCTGGTGTTACTGAAGGAATAGGTGGCCAGCTAACCCCAGGGTGAGCCAACACTCACAGGGTTGTCAGACGTCAAAGAGACACCCCCTCTTTGCACCATGGACAGTTAACACCATGAACAACCCTCTCTCTCCCTCTCAATAAATAAATAAATAAAATATATTGTTAAAATTAATAGTTAATAATAATAGATGACACCAAGGATTCAATGTGTATTCAGCTTTAATAGAAAGGGAAGGCCAGGAGACTGGACAATCAGCCTTTAGCCCCAAAGCAACAGACAAAGCCAGAGAGGGGTGGGTGGGAACTCCTTATCTACTCAGTGGAAACTATTTCTTCCTCCTCCGAGGAGTCATCAAGCAGGACCCCTTCAGAACCAGGAGTAGGAGGGATGCAGAGAGAAGGAAACAGATTTGGGCCCAGGGGCTGAAAGTCAAAGCATTGGGCTGATATTTCGGGGGGCAGTGAATACAACTGGGCCCAGAAGCTCAACTATAGATCTGTGTCATGGTCGCAGGATATTGAGCGTTGCCTCTCAAAGCAGATGGCTGAGGGGTATCGAAGGGAACCGGCGTGGAGACAGTAACCGTACATGCGAGTGGAGCTGGATTGGAGTATGGTGCTGGTGGGCCCCCCTGGAACCTCACAGCTCCTGGCACAGAAAGGCTGCCAGCTCATTTCGCAAGATCCCCATCGGAGTCACTGGTGGGAGATGACCCCGATACAGCCACTGACCTCAAGGCATCCGATTGATCAAGGCTTTCGAGATTCATCAAAGATTGGAACCTGAAAGAGACAAAGATCAGAACCTGAAACAGACAATCGGGAAAGAGCAGTTTTAAGATGGAGCAAGAGATCCCAACCCCTTGTCCGTGGCTGACCCTACCAGGTCAGTGGGACTCCTGGCTGCCAGAACGGAAGCACCCTCTAAGCTCTTAGAGACAGGACCTGATGGCATCACAAGACCACCAAGCCTTGGAAAAGGGGCAGGGGGACCTGATGCTGGCAAGCTGGTACTTCACCCTAAGTTTGTTATTATATTTCTACAAATTTAAAGCAAATATATGTTTGATGTACACACACACACAACACATATGTATGTAGCATTTTGGAGAGGACCCTACACTGGGCCGGTGAGCAGAGTGCCCGGTGTCCTAAGTAGGTACCTCACGCTGTACCTGACAGTCCGGCATGGCCCTCCCTCCCTCCTGGCCCCAATTGGCATGAAATCTCGCCCCTCCCAGCCTCTCCAGGCTGTAGGCCATTTCACGAGGGCTCTGTGGACTTTTGGATATGGCTGCCAGCTGGGAAGGGAATCATAGGCACATCTAGTCTAGCTTCCTGTATCTCATAGCGGCCCACCAAATGCCCCAGGGAGCACACCAGATAACAAGAGACCTGCATCCTGGTGCCCTCCCTTGCATCTGGCATTCTGACATAGCCCATTTCTAAAATCAGGAGGTTGCAAATGTCATGGCTTGTAACCCGTAATGGATTTTTCCACTAGAAACTTGACCAATCCCTTTTTAAAGGCATCCAGGCCAGATGCCATCACCACATCCTGTGGCAAGGAGTTCCACAGACCTACCACACGCTGAGTAAAGAAATATTTTCTTTTGTCTGTCCCAGCCCTCCGAACACTCAATTTTAGTGGCTGTCCCCTGGTTCTGGTGTTATGTGCGAGTGTAAAGAGCATCTCTCTATCCACTCTATCCTTCCCGTGCATAATTCAGGATGTCTCAATCATGTCCCCCCTTAGGCGCCCCTTTTCTATGCTGAATAGGCCCAAACGCAGTAGCCTTTCCTCATAAGGAAGGTGCCCCAGCCCATTCAAAACATCCACCAGAGAGCCATATTCTTTCCTTTTGAATTCTAAGTGGAACCTCCATCACAATCATCTGTACTCCTTCTACTGTGAACTTTATCTTCTCATGTTGCTGGAGAATCATCTCTCTTATCTTTTTTCTTGTGAAATGCACTAATATATCTCTTGGACGTTTCCTCAACCTTGCAATCCTTGTATTTACTCTGCAGACTCGATCGATCTCCAACTCCATCTCATTAGGATCATCTGGTAAAAAAAATTGCCAAAATTTCTCTCATCCTGGCTCTTATCTCCTCTCCTTCCTGTTCTGGTATAGCTCTGAATCTTAAAAAAATTTTTTTTTTGCACCCGTTCCATCAATGCCATCCTGTCTTGATTCCTATCCTCTCTGACTTCCAAATCCTCCAATTTTGTGTCAAAAACTTTATTGTGTCATGATTTATCCCTTCTATCTTTGTCTCTGTTTCTTCCCACATTGTATCCCAACGTGACATGTTAGTTTGCATCTGTAATTTCATCTCCTGCATTTCTTGATGCAATGTTTCAAATTTCCCATCCATCCCTTCTATTTTTTCCTGCAAACAATTTCCCATCTTCATTAGTAAATCTTGAATAGCTTCCAGATTCAGCTCTTTACCTGATGATCTTGTTGGGGATTTCTCTTTATGTATCTGTTCCAACGTCTGCGTTGGCTCGGTCATGGCGTGAGAATGGATGATGGCTGGATCCCAAAGGATCTCCTCTGTGGAGAACTCGTGCAAGGAAAGCGCCCTACAGGTAGACCACAGCTGCGATACAAGGACATCTGCAAGAGGGATCTGAAAGCCTTAGGAGTGGACCTCAACAGGCGGGAAACCCTGGCCTCTGAGCGGCCCGCTTGGAGGCAGGCTGTGCAACATGGCCTTTCCCAGTTTGAAGAGACACTTGGCCAACAGTCTGAGGCAAAGAAGGAAGGCCCATAGCCAGGGACACAGACCAGGGACAGACTGCACTTGCTCCCAGTGTGGAAGGGATTGTCACTCCTGAATCGGCCTTTTCAGCCACACTAGACGCTGTTCCAGAACCACCATCAGAGCGCGATACCAGAGTCTTTCGAGACTGAAGGTTGCCAACAACAATCTGTTCCAACGTAGTGCATCTCCTAGTGGTGGCCATTATCCCTTTAAAAATCTCAGTCTATCACAATCCACAGTTAATTATCTTACATTTACACAGGTTTTCCAATCTGTAACACTTCACAAGCAGTTGTCTTAATTCCCCACCAGATGTCAGTATATTCCTTTATGAAAAATCCTCAGCAAAAAGCCTATTGTTTTAATTTTGTTATCTTCTGTTATTAATGTTGGTAACTTAAGCAAAGTATTATAACCATAACAAGCTTCTCACTTCCCAGAAGAAATGGTAAACAAAACTGATAAACTCAAAAAAAACCTTTATCAACACGACAAAAAAGCAAGACAGTCTTCCTTCTGTCCCACACACGGTAGAGTTTTATAAAAAAAACAATCCAAAGGATTAAACGCCAGAAGGGTTTTATAAAAATTCTTAATGTTTCTCTTCTTAACAATCACAATCCCAGCTTGTAAATTCAGCCAACTGGGCATTTATACTGTATTCCATAATTTCTTTCCTTTTAACTCTTTATTGTTCTTAATTCTTAATCCTTTAATTATTTCTTGCCTTGTTGCTGTTAGTCCCTCTTGTCTTTCAAGTCCAAATATTTCTTTCTCTTTCCCGACTCTGTTCTCCGCTACATGCCCCAGAAAAATAAAGCTGTAGGAAAGGGGGTCATGCTTAAGTCCCGAGTAGAGCTCGATAGCCTCCAAGTCCTTCCCTCTGAAACTGTTTTAAACCCAGAGCCTTTGCCCCAAGGAGATAAAACAGGAGCATCTGGAGTGAATTGCGATTAATCTCATGCCATAGCCTCTTTCAGTCCAGGGGGGTTTAGATCAGGGGTACTCAAACCTTCAACTTTAGGGATGCTGGACCTTCAACAAGTGTATAGAAGAGAGAATTGCAGCAGGTGCAACTTGTCATCCCACAGATGACAAGGGGTCAGGGCTGCTTGTGGGAAGTGGTCAGGGCTGCTTGTGGGAAGGGGGTTCAGGGCTGCTTGAGGGAAGGGGGGTCAGGGCACCTTGGGGGTCAGGGCTGCTTGTGGGAAGGGGTCAGGGCTGCTTGGGGGTCAGGGCTGCTTGTGGGAAGGGAGTTCAGGGCTGCTTGAGTGAAGGGGGGTCAGGGCACCTTGGGGGTCAGGGCTGCTTGTGGGAAGAGGTCAGGGCTGCTTGGAGGTCAGGGCTGCTGGTGAGAAGTGGGCAGGGCTGCTTGTGGGAAGGGGGATCAGGGCTGCATGGGGGTCAGGGCTGCTTGTGGGAAGGGAGGTCAGGGCTGCCTGTGGGTCAGGGCTGCTTGTGGGAAGGGGAATCAGGGCTGCTTGGGGGTCAGGCCTGCTTGGGGAAGTGGTCATTGCTGCTTGGGGGTCAAGCCTGCTTGTGGGAATGGGTCAGGCTGCTTGGGGTTCAGGGCTGCTTGTGGGAAGGGGGGTCAGGGCTGCTTGGGGGTCAGGCCTGCTTGGGGGAAGTTGTCAGGGTTGCTTGGGGGTCAGGCCTGCTTGTGGGAAGGCGGGTCAGGGCTGCTCGGGGGGAATGGGGTTCAGGGCTGCTTGGGGATCAGGCCTGCTTGTGGGATGGGGGGTCAGGACTGCTTGTGGGAAGGGGTTTCAGGGCTGCTTGTGGGATGGGCGGTCAGGGCTGCTTGGGGATCAGGCCTGCTTGTGGGAAGGGGGGTCAGGGCTGCTTGGGGGTCAGGCCTGCTTGTGGGAAGGGGTCAGGGCTGCTTGGGGGTCAGGCCTGCTTGTGGGAAGGGGGGTCAGGGCTGCTTGGGGATCAGGCCTGCTTGTGGGAAGGGGGGTCAGGGCTGCTTGGGGGTCAGGCCTGCTTGTGGGAAGGGGTCAGGGCTGCTTGGGGGTCAAGGCTGCTTGTGGGAATGCGGGTCAGGGCTGCTTGGGGGTCAAGGCTGCTTGTGGGAATGCGGGTCAGGGCTGCTTGGGTGAAGGGGGGTCAGGGCTGCTTGGGGTTCAGTGCTGCTTGTGGGAAGGGGGGTCAGGGCTGCTTGGGGGAAGTAGTCAGGGCTGCTTGGGGGTCAGGCCTGCTTGGAGGAAGTTGTCAGGGGTGCTTGGGGGTCAGGCCTGCTTGTGGGAAGGGGTTTCAGGGCTGCTTGTGGGATGGGCGGTCAGGGCTGCTTGGGGGTCAGGACTGCATGTGGGAAGGGGTTTCAGGGCTGCTTGTGGGATGGGCGGTCAGGGCTGCTTGGGGGTCAGGACTGCTTGTGGGAAGGGGTTTCAGGGCTGCTTGGGGAAGTAGTCAGGGCTGCTTGGGGGTCAGGCCTGCTTGGAGGAAGTTGTCAGGGGTGCTTGGGGGTCAGGCCTGCTTGTGGGAAGGCGGGTCAGGGCTGCTCGGGGGGAATGGGGTTCAGGGCTGCTTGGGGATCAGGCCTGCTTGTGGGAAGGGGTTTCAGGGCTGCTTGTGGGATGGGCGGTCAGGGCTGCTTGGGGGTCAGGACTGCATGTGGGAAGGGGTTTCAGGGCTGCTTGTGGGATGGGCGGTCAGGGCTGCTTGGGGGTCAGGACTGCTTGTGGGAAGGGGTTTCAGGGCTGCTTGTGGGATGGGCGGTCAGGGCTGCTTGGGGGTCAGGACTGCATGTGGGAAGGGGGGTCAGGGCTGCTTGTGGGAAGGGGGGTCAGGGCTGCTTGGGGGTCAGGGCTGCTTGTGGGAAGGGGGGTCAGGGCTGCTTATGCGAAGGGCGTTCAGGGCTGCTTGGGGGTCAGGGCTGCTTGTGGAAGGGAGGTCAGGGCTGCCTGTGGGTCGGGGTCAGGGCTGCCTGTGGGTCCGGGCTGCTTGTGGGAAGAGGGTCAGGGCTGCTTGGGGGTCAGGGCTGCTTAGGGGTCAGGCCTGCTTGAGGGAAGTTGTCAGGGGTGCTTGGGGGTCAGGCCTGCTTGTGGGAAGGCAGGTCAGGGCTGCTCGGGGGAAGGGAGATCAGGGCTGCTTGGGGGTCAGGCCTGCTTGGGGGATGTGGTCAGGGCTGCTTGGGGGTCAAGGCTGCTTGTGGGAAGAAGTCAGGGCTGTCTGTGTGTCAGGACTGCTTGTGGGATGGGGGGTCAGGGCTGCTTGGGTGTCAGTGCTGATTGTGGTAAGGGGGTTTCAGGGCTGCTTGTGGGAAGGGGGTTAGGGCTGCTTGGGGGTCAGGCCTGCTTGGGGGAAGTTGTCAGCGGTGCTTGGGGGTCAGGCCTGCTTGTGGGAAGGCGGGTCAGGGCTGCTCGGGGGGAATGGGGTTCAGGGCTGCTTGGGGATCAGGCCTGCTTGTGGGATGGGGGGGTCAGGACTGCTTGTGGGAAGGGGTTTCAGGGCTGCTTGTGGGATGGGCGGTCAGGGCTGCTTGGGGATCAGTGCTGCTTCTGGGAAGGGGGGTCAGGGCTGTTTGGGGGTCAGGGCTGCTTGTGGGAAGGGGGGGTCAGGGCTTCTTGTGGAAGGGGGGTCAGGGCTGCTTGGGGGTCAGGGCTGCTTGTGGGAAGGGGGGTCAGGGCTGCCTGTGGGTCGGGGTCAGGGCTGCCTGTGGGTCCGGGCTGCTTGTGGGAAGGGGGTCAGGGCTGCTTGTGGGAAGGGGGTGAGGGCTGCTTGGGGGTCAGGCCTGCTTGAGGGAAGTTGTCAGGGGTGCTTGGGGGTCAGGCCTGCTTGTGGGAAGGCGGGTCAGGGCTGCTCGGGGGAAGGGGGTTCAGGGCTGCTTGGGGGTCAGGGCTGCTTGTGGGAAGGGGGGTCAGGGCTGCTTGGGGTCAGGGCTGCTTGTGGGAAGGGGGGTCAGGGCTGCTTGGGGGGAATGGGGTTCAGGGCTGCTTGGGGGTCAAGCCTGCTTGTGGGATGGGGGGTCAGGACTGCTTGTGGGAAGGGGTTTCAGGGCTGCTTGGGGAAGTGGTCAGGGCTGCCTGGGGGTCCGGGCTGCTTGTGGGAAGTCAGGTCAGTGCTGCCTTTGGGTCCGGGCTGCTTGTGGGAAGGGGGTTAGGGCTGCTTGGGGGTCAGGCCTGCTTGGGGGAAGTTGTCAGCGGTGCTTGGGGGTCAGGCCTGCTTGTGGGAAGGCGGGTCAGGGCTGCTCGGGGGGAATGGGGTTCAGGGCTGCTTGGGGATCAGGCCTGCTTGTGGGATGGGGGGGTCAGGACTGCTTGTGGGAAGGGGTTTCAGGGCTGCTTGTGGGATGGGCGGTCAGGGCTGCTTGGGGATCAGTGCTGCTTCTGGGAAGGGGGGTCAGGGCTGCTTGGGGGTCAGGGCTTCTTGTGGGAAGGGAGGGCAGGGCTGCCTGTGGGTCGGGGTCAGGGCTTCTTGTGGGAAGGGGGGTCAGGACTGCTTGTGGGAAGGGCGGTCAGGGCTGCTTATGGGAAGGGGGGTAGGGCTGCTTGGGGGTCAGGGCTGCTTGTGGGAAGGGAGGGCAGGGCTGCCTGTGGGTCGGGGTCAGGGCTGCTTGCGGGTCCGGGCTGGTTGTGGGTAGGGGGTCAGGGCTGCTTGGGGGTCAGGCCTGCTTGGGGGATGTGGTCAGGGCTGCTTGGGGGTCAGGCCTGCTTGGGGGAAGTGGTCAGGGCTGCTTGGGGGTCAGGGCTGTCTGTGTGTCAGGACTGCTTGTGGGATGGGGGGTCAGGGCTGCTTGGGTGTCAGTGCTGATTGTGGTAAGGGGGTTTCAGGGCTGCTTGGGGGTAGTGGTCATGGCTGCTTGGGGGTCAGGGCTGCTTGTGGGAAGGGATCAGGGCTGCTTGGGGGTCAGGGCTGCTTGGGGGAAGGGGGTTCAGGCCTGCTTGGGGATCAGGCCTGCTTGTGGGAAGGGGATTCATTGCTGCTTGAGGGTCAGGCCTGCTTGTGGGAAGGGGATTCAGTGCTGCTTGAGGGTCAGGCCTGCTTGTGGAAGGGGGGTCAGGGCTGCTTGAGGGTCAGGCCTGCTTGTGGAAGGGGATTCAGGGCTGCTTGAGGGTCAGGCCTGCTTGTGGGAAGGGGGGTCAGGGCTGCTTGGGGGTCAGGCCTGCTTGTGGGAAGGGGTCAGGGCTGCTTGGGGGTCAGAGCTGATTATGGGAATGCGGGTCAGGGCTGCTTGGGTGAAGGGGGGTCAGGGCTGCTTGGGGTTCAGTGCTGCTTGTGGGAAGGGGGGTCAGGGCTGCTTGGGGTCAGTGCTGCTTGTGAGAAGGGGGTTCAGGGCTGCCTGTGGGAAGGGGGTTCAGGGCTATCTGTGGGAAGGGGGGTCAGGGCTGCTTGGGGGGTCAGGGCTGCTTGTGAGATGGGGGTTCAGGGCTGCTTGGGGGAAGGGAGGTCAGGGCTGCTTGGGGTTCAGGTCTGCTTGGGGGAAGGGGGGTCAGGGCTGCTGGGGGGTCAGGCCTGCTTGTAGGAAGGGGTCAGGGCTGCTTGGGGGTCAGAGCTGATTGTGGGAATGCGGGTCAGTACTGCTTGTGGAAGGGGGTCAGGGCTGCTTGGGGGTCAGGGCTGCTTGTGGGAAGGGGGGTAAGGGCTGCTTGGGGGTCAGGGCTGCTTGTGGGAAGGGGTCAGGGCTGCTTGGGGGTCAGAGCTGATTGTGGGAATGCAGGTCAGGGCTGCTTGTGGGAAGGGGGGTCAGGGCTGCTTGGGGGTCAGGGCTGCTTGTGGGAAGGGATCAGGGCAGCTTGGGTTTCAGGGCTGCTTGTGAGAAGGGGTCAGGGCTGCTTGGGGTCAGGCCTGCTTGTGGAAAGGGGGGTCAGGTCTGCTTGTGGTCAGGCCTGCTTGTGGGAAGGGGGGTCAGGGCTGCTTGGGGGTCAGGCCTGCTTGTGGGACGGGGGGTCAGGGCTTCTTGTGGGTAGGGGGTCAGGGCTGCTTGGGGGTCAGGGCTGCTTGGGGGAAGGCGGGTCAGGGCTGCTTGGGGGAAGGCAGGTCAGGGCTGCTTGTGGGAATGGGGTAAGGGCTGCTTGGGGTCTGGGCTGCTTGTGGGAAGTGGTCAGGGTTGCCTGTGTGTCAGGACTGCTTGTTGGAAGGGGGGTCAGGGCTGCTTGTGGGAAGGGGGTCAGGGCTTTTTGGGGGTCAGGCCTGCTTGTGGGAAGGGTCAGGGCTGCTTGAGGGGTCAAGGCTGCTTATGGGAAGGCGGGTCAGGGCTGCTTGGGGGAAGGCAGGTCAGGGCTGCTTGTGGGAATGGGGTAAGGGCTGCTTGGGGGTCAGGGCTGCTTGGGGGAAGTGGTCAGGGCTGCCTGTGTGTCAGGACTGCTTGTGTGTCAGGACTGCTTGTGGGAAGGGGGGTCAGGGCTGCTTGGGGGTGAGGCCTGCTTGTAGGAAGGGGGGTCAGGGCTGCTTGGGGGTGAGGTCTGCTTGTGGGAAGGGGTCAGGGCTTCCTGTGTGTCAGGACTGCTTGTGGGAAGGGGGGTCAGGGCTGCTTGGAGGAAGGGGTTTCAGGGCTGCTTGTGGGAAGGGGGGTCAGGGCTGCTTGGGGGAAGGGTTTCAGGGCTGCTTATGGGAAGGGGTCAGGGCTGCTTGGGGGTCAGGGTTGCTTGTGGGAAGGGGGGTCAGGGCTGCTTGGGGAAGGGGGTCAGGGCTGCTTGTGGGTCAGTGCTTCTTGTGGGAAGGGGGGTCAGGGCTGCTTGGGGAAGCGGGGTCAGGGCTGCTTGGGGGTCAGTGCTTCTTGTGGGAAGGGTGTCAGGGCTGCTTGTGGGAAGGGGGGTCAGGGCTGCTTGGGGTCAGGCCTGCTTGGAGGAAGTGGTCATTGCTGCTTGGGGGTCAAGCCTGCTTGTGGGAATGGGTCAGGGCTGCTTGGGGGTCAGGGCTGCTTGGGGAAACGGGGTCAAGGCTGCTTGGGGGTCAGGCCTGCTTGGGGAAGGGGGGTCAGGGCTGCTTGGGGTCAGTGCTTCTTGTGGAAAGGGGGGTCAGGGCTGCTTGTGGAAGGGGATTAACATAAGAACATAAGAACATAAGAACAGCCCCACTGGATCAGGCCATAGGCCCATCTAGTCCAGCTTCCTGTATCTCACAGCGGCCCACCAAATGCCCCAGGGAGCACACCAGATAACAAGAGACCTCATCCTGGTGCTCTCCCCTACATCTGGCATTCTGACTTAACCCATTCCTAAAATCAGGAGGTTGCGCATACACATCATGGCTTGTACCCCATAATGGATTTTTCCTCCAGAAACTCGTCCAATCCCCTTTTAAAGGCATCTAGGCTAGACGCCAGCACCACATCCTGTGGCAAGGAGTTCCACAGACCGACCACACGCTGAGTAAAGAAATATTTTCTTTTGTCTGTCCTAACCCGCCCAACACTCAATTTTAGTGGATGTCCCCTGGTTCTGGTATTATGTGAGAGTGTAAAGAGCATCTCCTATCCACTCTGTCCATCCCCTGCATAATTTTGTATGTCTCAATCATGTCCCCCCTCAAGCGTCTCTTTTCTAGGCTGAAGAGGCCCAAACGCCGTAGCCTTTCCTCATAAGGAAGGTGCCCCAGCCCCGTAATCATCTTAGTTGCTCTCTTTTGCACCTTTTCCATTTCCACTATGTCTTTTTTGAGATGCGGCGACCAGAACTGGACACAATACTCCAGGTGTGGCCTTACCATAGATTTGTACAACGGCATTATAATACTAGCCGTTTTGTTCTCAATACCCTTCCTAATGATCCCAAGCATAGAATTGGCCTTCTTCACTGCCGCCGCACATTGGGTCGACACTTTCATCGACCTGTCCACCACCACCCCAAGATCTCTCTCCTGATCTGTCACACACAGCTCAGAACCCATCAGCCTATATCTAAAGTTTTGATTTTTTGCCCCAATGTGCATGACTTTACACTTACTGACATTGAAGCGCATCTGCCATTTTGCTGCCCATTCTGCCAGTCTGGAGAGATCCTTCTGGAGCTCCTCACAATCACTTCTGGTCTTTACCACTCAGAAAAGTTTGGTGTCATCTGCAAACTTAGCCACTTCACTGCTCAACCCTGTCTCCAGGTCATTTATGAAGAGGTTGAAAAGCACCGGTCCCAGGACAGATCCTTGGGGCACACCGCTTTTCACCTCTCTCCATTGTGAAAATTGCCCATTGACACCCACTCTCTGCTTCCTGGCATCCAACCACTTCTCAATCCACGAGAGGACCTGTCCTCTAATTCCCTGACTGTGGAGTTTTTTCAGTAGCCTTTGGTGAGGGACCGTGTCAAACGCCTTCTGAAAGTCCAGATATATAATGTCCACGGGTTCTCCCGCATCCACATGCCTGTTGACCTTTTCAAAGAATTCTATAAGGTTTGTGAGGCAAGACTTACCCTTACAGAAGCCATGCTGACTCTCCCTCAGCAAGGCCTGTTCGTCTATGTGTTTTGAGATCCTATCTTTGATGAGGCATTCCACCATCTTACCCGGTATGGATGTTAGGCTGACCGGCCTATAGTTTCCCGGGTCCCCCCTCTTTCCCTTTTTAAAAATAGGCGTGACATTTGCTATCCTCCAATCTTCTGGCACCGTGGCCGTTTTGAGGGACAAGTTGCATACCTTAGTCAAGAGATCTGCAACTTCATTCTTCAATTCCTTAATAACCCTTGGGTGTATGCCATCAGGGCCCGGTGACTTATTGATCTTTAATTTATCAATGAGGTCTGAAACATCTTCTCTTTTAACCTCTATCTGACTAAACTCCTCGGTCAGGAGGGGCCGTTCGGGCAGCGGTATCTGCCCGAGGTCTTCTGCCGTGAAGACAGATGCAAAGAACTCATTTAATTTCTCTGCCATCTCTAAGTCTCCTTTTATCTCCCCTTTCCCTCCCTCACCATCCAGAGGGCCAACCGCTTCTCTGGCGGGTTTCCTGCTTCTAACATATTTGAAGAAGCTTTTATTATTCCCCTTAATGTTGCTGGCCATGCGTTCCTCATAGTCTCGCTTGGCCTCCCCTATCACCTTCTTACATTTCTTTTGCCACAGTTTATGTTCCTTTTTATTCTCCTCATTAGGGCAAGACTTCCATTTACGGAAGGAAGCTTCCTTGCCCTTCACAGCCTCTCTAACTTGGCTGGTTAGCCATGCAGGCACTCTCCTGGATTTAGTGGAACCCTTCTTTCTTTGCGGTATACACCTCTGCTGGGCCTCTATTACTGTTGTTTTAAGCAGCCTCCATGCACTCTGGAGAGACTGGACTCTTTTTACCCTCCCTTTCAACCTCCTTCTAACCAGCCTCCTCATTTGAGGGAAGTCCGCCCGTCGGAAGTCAAGGGTTTTTGTTAGAGATTTGCCTGGTATTCTTCCCCCAACGTGCACGTCAAAACGGATCGCAGCATGATCACTGTTCCCCAATGGCTCAGTAACGTTTACATCTCTAACCAGGTCCTGCGTACCGCACAAAATTAAATCCAGAGTCACCTGTCCTCTGGTGGGCTCCGTGACTAGCTGATCTAAGCCACAGTCATTTAGCACGTCAAGAAATCCAGTTTCCTTATCGTGACCAGAACACAAATTGACCCAGTCAATATGAGGATAATTGAAGTCCCCCATGATTACAACCCTGTCCCTCCTTGTCACCTCCCTGATCTGTTTCCTCATTTCAAGGTCCCATCAGATTTCTGGTCTGGAGGACGATAGCACGCCCCCAGTATTACATCGCTGCACAAGCCTGGTAATTTAACCCACAGAGATTCTACGGTGGAGTCGGACCCACCTTCAATCTCTACTTTGCTGGATTCTATCCCTTCCTTAACATAAAGGGCCACCCCACCTCCAACACGCCCCTGCCTGTCCCTCCTGTAGAGTTTATAGCCCGGGATTGCGGTATCCCACTGATTCTCCGCATTCCACCAGGTTTCCGTTATGCCCACTATGTCAATATTTTCCCTTGTCACCAGACATTCCAGTTCTCCCACCTTTGCTCGTAGACTTCGGGCATTCGCATAAAAGCATTTATACACGGAATGCCCCAGGATGGGCTGCTTATTCGCTCCTTTGTCCCCGCATCCTCTCACTGTGCCAAACCGTCTATCACATCCCATCACCCTACCTTTCCCAATTTCTTCTCCTACCCTGCCTTTGTCTTGTTGTTCTCTAACCTCCCCATCCCGAACCGGATGCCCCTCGGCTCCTGTCGGCCTTCCCCCAGGGATCAGTTTAAAAGCTGCTCTGCCACCTTTTTAATGTTATGCGCCAGCAGTCTGGTTCCATTCTGGTTCAAATGGAGCCCGTCCCTCTTGTACAGGCCCCGCTTGTCCCAAAACGTTCCCCAGTGCCTAACGAATCTAAACCCCTCCTCCCTACACCACCGTCTCATCCACGCATTGAGACCCCTGATCTCCGCCTGCCTAGCTGGCCCTGCGCGTGGAACAGGTAGCACTTCAGAGAACGCTACCTTTGAGGTCCTGGCTTTCAGCTTCCTGCCTAAAAGCCTAAATTTGGCCTCCAGGACCTCCCAGCTACACTTGCCCACATCGTTGGTGCCGACATGCACCACAGCCGCTACCTCTCCCCCAGCACTGTCTACTAGCCTGTCTAGACGAGAAGTGATGTCCGCAACCTTCGCACCAGGCAGGCAAGTCACCATGTGGTCCTCACATCCGTCGCAAACCCCCCTCTCTATGTTTCTAATAATCGAATCCCCCACTACAAGAAGCCCCCGACCCCCCTCCCGCCGAGGAGTATCCCGAGTGCGCTCGGATACGGGCCCATCCCCTGGAGAAGGGGTCCCCCCTAGGGGATTGTTTCCCTCCTCTCCAGGATGACGTCCTCCAGTCCCGAGACTTCCCACCCGGGCAGCCGAGGAGCTGCACGCCTGAGGTTGGGACGAAGCCTGATCGTCCCCAGAAGTCTCCCCACGGTCCTCCTCTGGCTGCCTGCGCTTGATTCAGTGCTGCTTGTGGGAATGGGGGTCAGGGCTGCTTCTGGGTCAGGGCTGCTTGGGGGTCAGGGCTGCATTTGGGAAGGCAGGTCAGTGCTGCCTGTGGGTCCGGGCTGCTTGTGGGAAGAGGGTTAGGGCTGCTTGGGGGTCAGGGGTGCTTGTGGGAAGTGGGGTCAGGGCTGCCTGTGGGAAGGGGGTTCTGGGCTGCCTGTGGAAAGTGGGTTCTGGGCTGCTTGGGGTTCTGGGCTGCTTATGGGTAGGGGGTCTGGGCTGCTTGTGGGAAGTGGGTTCTGTGCTGCTTGGGGGTCAGGGCTGCTTGTGGGAAGGGGGGTCAGGGCTGCTTGTGGGAAGGGGGGTCAGGGCTGCTTGTGGGAAGGGTGGTCAGGGCTGCTTGGGGGAAGGGGGTTCAGGGCTGCGTGGGGGTCAGGGCTGCTTGTGGGAAGGGGGGTCAGGGCTGCGTGGGGGTCAGGGCTGCTTGTGGGAAGGGGGTTCAGGGCTGCTTGTGGGAAGGGGGTTCAGGGCTGCTTGTGGGAAGGGGGTTCAGGGCTGCTTGTGGGAAGGGGGTTCAGGGCTGCCTGTGTGTCAGGGCTGCTTGTGGGAAGGGGGTCAGGGCTGCCTGTGGATCAGGGCTGCTTGGGGGTCTGGGCTGCTTGTGGGTCAGGCCTGCTTGTGGGAAGGGGGTCAGGGCTGCCTGTGGATCAGGGCTGCTTGGGGGTCTGGGCTGCTTGTGGGTCAGGGCTGCTTGTGGGAAGGGGGTTCAGGGCTGCTTGTGGGAAGTGGTCAGGGCTGCTTGGGGTTCAGGGCTGCTTGTGGGAAGGGGGGTCAGTGTGTAAAACCCCGTCCCTGGGGCAGGCCGGCGCTGTGGCTCAGGCGGGAGGGGACACGCAGCGGCGAGGGGGCGGGGCCTCGGGGGGCGGGGCTCTTTGGCGGGAGCTGCTCCCGCGCCCTCCTCTCCGTCCCGCCCGCGCAGTCCTTCTCTGCAGACAGGCGGGGCAGCGAGGCGCTGGAAGGGGAGGGGCGCGTGCGAGTGTCTGAAGGCGGAGGGGAGACTGAGTATTGACAATTAATAGTTAATAATAATAGACGACACCAAACATTCAATGCGTATTCAGCTTCAATGGAAAGGGAAGGCCAGGAGACTGGACAATCCGCCTTTAGCCCCAAAGCAACAGACAAAGCCAGAGAGGGGTGGGTGGGAACTCCTTATCTACTCAGTGGAACCTATTTCTTCCTCCTCCGAGGAGTCATCAAGCAGGACCCCTTCAGAAGCAGGAGTAGGAGGGATGCAGAGAGAAGGAAACGGATTTGGGCCCAGGGGCTGAAAGTCAAAGCATTGGCCTGATATTTGGGGGGCAGTGAATACAACTGGGCCCAGAAGCTCAACTATAGATCTGTGTCATGGTCGCAGGATATTGAGCGTTGCCTCTCAAAGCAGGCGGCTGAGGGGTATCGCTGGGAACCGGCATGGAGACAGTAAGCGCACAGCTGAGTGGAGCTGGAACGGAGTATGGTGCTGGTGGGCCCCCCTCGAACCTCACAGCTCCTGGCACAGCAAGGCTTCCAGCTGCTTTCGCAAGATCCCCTTCGAAGTCTCTGCGAATTGTTTGTTGAACGAATTCGTAAATTACCCGGAAATGAATCCAAACCTGAAACAGACAATCGGGAAAGAGCAGTTTCAAGATGGAGCATGAGATCCCAACCCCTTGTCCGTGGCTGACCCTACCAGGTAACTGGGACCCCCGGCTGCCAGAACAGAAGCTCCCTCAAAGCTCTGAGAGGCTGGACCTGTTGGCATCACAAGACCACCAAGCCTTGGACATGGGGCAGGGGGATCTGATGCCGGCAAGCTGGTACTTATCCCTGTTTGTTTTTATATTTCTATAAATTTAAAGCAAAAGTATGTTTGATGTAGACACACACACAACCGCACATATGTCTGCTGTATGTACCATTTTGGAGAGGATCCCACACTGGGCCGGTGAGCAGAGTGCCCGGTGTCCTAAGTGGGTACCTCACGCTGTACCTGACGGTCCGGCATGGCCCTCCCTCCCGCCTGGCCCCAATTGGCGTGAAATCCCACCCCTCCCGGCCTCTCCAGGCTGTGGGCCATTTCACGAGGGCTCTGTGGACTTTTGGGTATGGCTGCCAACTGAGAGGGGAATCGCTGCCCTCTGGGAGACCTTCAGCCAGACAGGTGCCCAGCTGGGACCTGGACACACGCTATCAAATATTGTCAAGATGCAAACACTGTTTGTCTCCCATGGGCATATCTAGATTACAAAACACAATATCCTGGCAGGATACTGACAATTCTGCACTGAAATCCTAGCTGGAGGTGCGTGGCCATTGGGGGATTTCCTTGAGGACACTCAGGACCGAGTTGTCTCCTTGATTCTAGAAGCCTAGAAGAGAAGGCTCTGCCGTGCCCATTCTGGCAGAGATAAACCCCAGCCCGTGCAGCCTCGTTCCTCACTACCAGCTTTGCCATAGACAGCCTGGCACCAGCATTTCCTGGAGAGAGAGAGAATGAAGCTGCTGAATAACCCATTGAGGAGACGCCATCAAGGATTTCAATGCACGCTCTATAGATAGATAAAAGGTATATAAATTAAAACTCACAAAGTCGTCCATCATAGCTCTTCGCTCTGGTCTTCTGTGGGGGTGAAGTGGTTGCGATAAGGAAAAGCTCCGAGTGGCACGCTTTATACACCTCGGCGTAGCTGGGATGAGCTGGGGGCTGTGCCAATTGGCGTGTCCCAAGCTGATTGCCTCGTTCTAGGAGACTTTAAATTGATTGGATGGAAATCCACTCACTAACTGGTTGGTTGAGAACTGGGGGTGTAAATGTGGGGCTAGAGGCAGAGTCCTTGAACAGACTGGATGGGTCAGGAGTCTCCCTGAGGCAGGAAGGGGTTTCGCTGCTCTTGGTCTCCAGACAGCCTGAAATTGCCCAGGGGAGGACGGAGCACATTTTGATCCCCAGGTGCCAGTAAATGACTCCTTAATGAGAATCCTTTGCTCATCACCTCCATAAAAAGCTTATTAAGGGGAGACAGGTGATGAGCTTTGTGTGAAATGGCAAAATTGGAGGCCACCCACACACCACCAGCTTGCCTTGGCAGAGAATGAGATGGGACGATGGGCTGAATCCCTCCTGAACGTATGACCATCAGTTTTTGGTGCTTCCATGCCAGAGATCCCTTCACGTTGAGGGGTTGGTCCAGCCAGCTAGGCAGTGTGATGACCTGAACCTATGGCTGGTGTGTGGGCACAGAAGAGACCATAGTCTAAAAGCGACATAATACATTGTTATACTTCATTGATTATCATTCTTAGTAATGGAGGACACCAAAGATTCAGAGCAAGTTCAGCTTTAATGAGGAGGAAAGGGCAGGGCGCTGGAAATGATCCTTTAACCCCAGGAGGAATAAGGAAACAAGACAGTCCTGGTGAGGAGATCCTTATTTACTCATTGACGTCTGCTTCCTTCATCTCCAAGGAGTTATTAAGCAGGATGGCAACATAAGAAGACCACCAAGCCTTCAGCCTGGGGCAGGAGGGTCTGCGACCAGGACGGGACTGAACTGGAGGGTGAAGGAGTGCAGGAGTTGCCCATTCCGCATTAAGGCCATAAACAGCTGGAGAATCATTTGGGAGAAATAGGCAGCCCTCCCTGATATCCCCCAATGGGGAGTTGATGCTTCTTTTGCTGGGAGGCATTCTAAGATATAAGCAGGTCTTCCACCCAAGCCACCCCCCACGCACCAGACCCTTCGCATCGGCCCCAACTCCGTACAAAGAAGGAGCCATCTGATCCCGTCTCACCTTCAACCCATTTGGGAGCTCCCTGGCGTCCAACCTGCTCATCTCGTCCTGGCTGGAGAAACGAGGAGGAGTCCATATTTGTATATCTAAAGTGTTTGAAGACAATTTCCAGTGCTTCTTCAAACAAGTTGAGCTGGTGGGAACCTAAGAAGACATGAGCCAGAGAGGTAGGTCGGGAAGGGGGAGTTCACCTCCCCAGTGGCCCCCCCATTTGACAACTAGAAGCATATTTTCCTTTAACTGATTATGGATTTAAATTATATGGGATGGAGGCCATGTGCTAAGGAAGATGCATCTTTTTCCCAGGCCATACCTATGGTCAGTGGTTCTCTCTCTCTCTCTCTCTCTCTCACACACACACACACACACACACACACACACACACACACACACATGCCAGCTGATGCAATGCAGCGCAATTGGAAACCACTGCATATTAATGGGAGTGGGCAACTGGGGGCTTCTCCTCTAGGTAAGGAAGCACTTGTTCCCTTAAGGCAGTAAACAGGTGAATAAAGGCCTGGGCAAAGAGGCAGCCCTCCCTGAGATCCTCCAATGGGGACTTGATGTTACTTTTGCTGTGGGGCATTCAAAGTTGCAACCCCTCCCCTGCAGGATGCAATGATAGTGTTGAGAAGCACAGAGGGGTTTTCTTGGGGACAATCATAGCTCAGGAGCCCAAAAGCACCAGGGGGTGGTTGGAAGCCAAGGTCTCCCTGGAGGAGACCACTTTTGGGGGGACTTGAAAGCAGATGGATGGCACTGCCAGTCCAGCAGGGCTCCCTCACCCCATGGAGGGTTGTTTGTTTCCCCAAACACACCCATTTCTGTGCACTTTCATCTAGGCTCTTGCTTGTGGGTAGGAACCAAACAGGTTATGGTTTGCTATCAAAATGTGTGTGTTTGTGTGTGTAAGAGAGGGGGGATCAAGTGCATCAAGTGGAACACTTGATGACGTGGATAAGGTCCTTTTCTCACGTCTAGTAGAATTTAAATAGGAGACTCGTCAGCCTATGTTCAGAAATAGGGCAGCACCTCCACCCACTTCCTTCTCTGCCAAGGCAAGCTAAAGGTGTGGGGGTGGCCTCCAATTTCATTAGGTGTTGGCACTACCATTTCACACAAAACTCATCATGTGTCTCCCCTAAATTAGCTTTTGATGGAGGTGATGAGGGAAGGATCCCCATTAATGAGTGTTTCACTGGCACCTGGGATCACTCTGTGCTTGGTGCTCTCTGTCCTCCCCAGGGTAATTTCAGGCTGTCTGGAGCCAATGGCAGGGCCACCCCTTCCTGGCTCAGGGGGACTCCTGCCCCATCCAGTCTTTTCAAGGACTCTGCCACTAGCCCCATATTTACATCCCCAGATCCTCCTTCCTTCCTTCCCAATTAAAGTACCCCTTTCTGTCTTTCAATCCTATAAGATATGCATAATTATTTTGTGCAAAACCTCCAATGTCTGGCAAGGGATACACCCAGGTGTCCCCCTCCCCCCACACACACATCCTATGCCCCAGGTGAATGTGAGCTTCAGCAAATGAAGGGGGAACAGGTCCATCGCCTTTATTTTTCTCCACCTTTCCTTACTTTTCCCTCTTTTTCCAGGCCATTCGGGGGTCTGTATCCATGGTAGGTGTGTGGGTTCAGAAGAGACCATTGTTTGAAAGTGACCCTGTTGCAACACATTTATCTCTATAGCCCAGTAACATTCTGTAAATGGAGGGAATTGAAGCCCAAATAAGTAACTACAAATTCATTCATTCACATTCTGCCTTTCTCCCCAAAGGGTAGATGCTGACCAAATACAAAATGTAGGAGTTGCTGCCTTAATGAAATACTATACAATTTCTCATATATTTATTTCACTCTCACAGCAATGACACTAACAAGAATGACATGGAAAATCTTGGCATGGCACCTCCTTCTGAAATGTATCTTCTTGCTCCCAGTATAATTTTCCCATCAAAAACTGGACAGTTGAGCAAATCCCTGGATTGACATAAGAACATAAGAACAGCCCCACTGGATCAGGCCATAGGTCCATCTAGTTCAGCTTCCTGTATCTCACAGCGGCCCACCAAATGCCCCAGGGAGCACACCAGATAACAAGAGACCTCATCCTGGTGCCCTCCCTTGCATCTGGCATTTTGACATAACCCATGTCTAAAATCAGGAGGTTGCGCATACACATCATGGCTTGTAACCCGTAATAGATTTTTCCTCCAGAAACTTGTCCAATCCCCTTTTAAAGGTGTCCAGGCCAGATGCTGTCACCACATCCTGTGGCAAGGAGTTCCACAGACCAACCACGTGCTGAGGAAAGAAATATTTTCTTTTGTCTGTCCCAGCTCCCCAACACTCCATTTGAGTGCATGTCCCCTGGTTCTGGTGTTATGTGAGAGTGAAAAGAGCATCTCTCTATCCACTCTATCCTTCCTGTGCATAATTTTGTATGTCTCAAACATGTCCCCCCTCAGGCTCCTCTTTTCTAGGCTGAAGAGGCCCAAACACCATAGCCTTTCCTCATAAGGAAGGTGCCCCAGCACATTCAAAACATCCACCAGAAAGCCATATTCTTTCCTTTTCTTTGGAATTCTAAGTGGAACCTCTTTCATCACAATCATCTGTACTCCTTCTACTGTGAGCTTTATCTTTGCATGTTGCTGTAGAACCATATCTCTTATATTAGTGCATTTCACAAGAAAAAGGATATCTCTTGGACGTTTCCTCAACCTTGCAATCCTTGTATTCACTCTGTAGACTCTATCCATCTCCAACTCCATCTCATTAGGATCACCTGGTAAAAAAAAATGCCAAAATTTCTCTCATCCTGGCTCTTATCTCCTCTCCTTCCTGTTCTGGTATAGCTCTGAATCTTAAAATATTTTCTTTTTGCGCCCATTCCATCAATGCCATCCTGTCTTGATTCCTATCCTCTCTGACTTCCAAATCCTCCAATTTTGTCTCAGAAACTTTATTGTGTATTATTTATCCCTTCTATCTTTGTCTCTGTTTCTTCCCACATTGTATCCCAACGTGACATGTTTGTTTGCATCTGTAATTTCATCTCCTGCATTTCTTGATGCAATGTTTCGAATTTCCCATCCATCCCTTCTATTTTTTTCTGCAAACAATTTTCCATCTTCATTAGTAAATCTTGAGTAGCTTCCAGATCCAGCTGTTTCCCTGATGATCTTGGTGGGGATTTCTCTTTATGTATCTGTTCCAACGTATTACGTCTCCTAGTGGTGGCCATTTCCCCTTTAAAAATCTCAGTCTAGCACAATCCACAGGTAATTATCTTAAATTTCCACAGGTGTTCCAATCTGTAACACTTCACAAGTAGTTGTCTTAATTCGACACCAGATGTCAGTATATTCCTTTATGCAGAAACCTCAGCAAACAGCCTATTGTTTTAATTTTGTTATCTTCTGTTATTAATGTTTGAAACTTAAACAAAGTATTATAACCATCATGGGCAGGAGGTCTGGTCTAGAGCCTCCATTTGCCTGAAGATATCATCTGAAGGTTGCCAGTTCGAGGCCACCGGTAATTATCCACAGGTAATTATCTTAAATTTCCACAGGTGTGTCAATCTGTAACACTTCACAAGTAGTTGTCTCAATTCTCCACCAGATGTCAGTACGTTCCCCAGAAAAATAAAGCTGTAGGAAGGGGTGTCAGGCTTAAGTCCCTGGCTGAGCTCGATAGCCTCCAACTCCTTCGCTCTGAAACTGTTTGACACCCAGAGCCTTCGCCCCAGGGAGATAAAAAAGGATCTGTGCTCAATCTCACACCGTAGCCAAGGGGCCTGTTTTGGGATCAGAAGCAGGTCTCTATTAGGGGATTCAGTCCTGCTGGGTGGACCAGAGCAGCTCCTCCCATGCTGCATTTTCTGCCTGTTTATTGGTTCCTGCTGGTTCTCCTGCAGGAGGCAGATACCAGGAGAAGCCCCCCCCCCCCCAGTCTGGAAAACCAGTGCCCTCCTTCTTGCGAAATGTTGAAACTCTGAATCCCACCAGAAGAGAGTTGCCTGGGACCCCACGTCTCATCTCAGCTGCCTGGGACCCCACATCTAGAGCCCAGGAGACAGGGCCCCACTCACAGGACATGGGTGGAAAGAGCTGAGGATGTTGCCTTGCAGGGAAATTGGGTGCCTGAGGGAGGACATGATTGAGACATCCCAAATTATGCACGTGAAGGATAGAGTGGATAGAGAGATGGTCTTTACACTCTCACATAACACCAGAATCAGGGGACATCCACTAAAATTGAGTGTTGGGAGACAAAAGAAAATATTTCTTTACTCAGGGTGTGGTTGGTCTGTGGAACTCATTGCCTCAGGATGTGGTGTTGGGAGACAAAAGAAAATATTTCTTTACTCAGCGTGTGGTTGGTCTGTGGAATTCATTGCCGCAGGATGTGGTGATGGCATCTGGCCTGGATGCCTTTAAAAGGGGATTGGACAGGTTTCTGGAGGAAAAATGCATTACGGGTTAAAAGCCATGATGTGTATGTGCAGCCTCCTGATTTTAGCTATGGGCTATGTAAGGGAGGGCACCAGGATTCAGGTCTCTTGTTATCTGGTGTGCTTCCCAGGGGCATTTGGTGGGCTGCTGTGAGATACAGGAAGCTGGACTAGGTGGGCCTGTTGGGTGGGGCTATCCAGTAGGGCTGTCCCAACCTATCCAGTGGGTCTATCCTTATGTTCTTGTGTCAGTCCAGGGATTTGCTCAACCGTCCTTTTCTTTGATGGGAAAATTATACTGGGAGCAAAAAGACCCATTTCAGAAGGAGGTGCCATGCCAAGATTTTCCATGTCATTCTTGTTAGTGTCATTGCTGTGAGAGTGAAACAAATAGATGAAAAATTGTATAGTATTTCATTAAGGCAGCAACTCCTACATTTTGTTTATGGTCAGCATCTAGCCTTTGGGGAGAAAGGCAGAATGTGAATGAATGAATGAATGAATGAATTTGTATATACTTATTTGGGCTTCAATTCCCTCCATTTACAGAATGTTACTGGACTATATAGCACCTCCTTCTGAAATGTATCTTCTTGCTCCCAGTATAATTTTCCCATCAAAAACTGGGCAGTTGAGCAAATCCCTGGATTGACATAAGAACAGCCCCAGTGGATCAGGCCATAGGCCCATCTAGTCCAGCTTCCTGTATCTCACAGCGGCCCACCAAATGCCCCAGGGAGCACACCAGATAACAAGAGACCTGCAAGGCTTCCTGGGAATTGTAGTTAAGAACACAAGAACAGCCCCACTGGATCAGGCCATAGGCCCATCTAGTTCAGCTTCCTGTATCTCACAGCGGCCCACCAAATGCCCCAGGGAGCACACCAGATAACAAGAGACCTGCATCCTGGTGCCCTCCCTTGCATCTGGCATTCTGACATAGCCCATTTCTAAAATCAGGAGGTTGCGCATACACTTCATGGCTTGTAACCCGTAATGGATTTTTCCTCCAGAAACATGTCCAATCCCCTTTTAAAGGTGTCCAGGCCAGATGCCGTCACCACATCCTGTGGCAAGGAGTTCCACAGACCAACCACACGCTGAGTAAAGAAATATTTTCTTTTGTCTGTCCCAGCTCCCCAACACTAGATTTGAGTGCATGTCGCCTGGTTCTGGTGTTATGTGAGAGTGAAAAGAGCATCTCTCTATCCACTCTATCCTTCCTGTGCATAATTTTGTATGTCTCAAACATGTCCCCCCTCAGGTGCCTCTTTTCTAGGCTGAAGAGGCCCAAACGCCATAGCCTTTCCTCATAAGGAAGGTGCCCCAGCCCATTCAAAACATCCACCAGAATGCCATATTCTTTCCTTTTCTTTGGAATTCTAAGTGGAACCTCCTTCATCACAATGATCTGTACTCCTTCTACTGTGAGCTTTATCTTTGCATGTTGCTGTAGAACCATATCTCTTATCCTTTCTCTTGTGAAATGCACTAATATATCTCTTGGACGTTTCCTCAACCTTGCAATCCTTGTATTTACTCTGTAGACTCTATCGATCTCCATCTCCATCTCATTAGGATCACCTGGTAAAAAAATTGTCCACATTTCTCTCATCCTGGCTCTTATCTCCTCTCCTTCCTGTTCTGGTGCAGATCTGAATCTTAAAATATTTTCTTTTTGCGCCCGTCCCATCAATGCCTACCTATCTTGATTCCTGTCCTCTTTGACTTCCAAATCCTCAGATTTTTGTCTCAGGAACTTGTATTGTGTCATTTATCCCTTCTATCTTTGTCTCTGTTTCTTCCCACATTGTATCCCAACGTGACATGTTTGTTTGCATCTGTAATTTCATCTCCTACATTTCTTGATGCAAAGTTTCGAATTTCCCACCCATCTCTTCTATTTTTTTCTGCAAACGATTTTCCATCTTCATTAGTAAATATTGAATAGCTTCCAGATTCAGCTCTTTCCCTGAGGATCTTGGTGTGGATTTCTCTTTATGTATCTTTTCCAACGTATTACGTCTCCTAGTGGTGGCCATTTCCCCTTTAAAAATCTCAGTCTATCACAATCCACAGGCAATTATCTTAAATTTCCACAGGTGTTCCAATCTGTAACACTTCACAAGTAGTTGTCTTAATTCTCCACCAGATGTCAGTATATCCTTTATGCAGGAACCTCAGCAAACAGCCTATTGTTTTAATTTTGTTATCTTCTGTTATTAATGTTGGTAACTTAAACAAAGTATTATGACCATAACAAGCTTCTCACTTCCCAGAAAAAATGGTAAACAAAACTGATAAACTCGAATAAAAACTTTATCAACACGACATAAAAGCGAGACAGTCTTCTTTCTGTCCCACACACTGTAGAGTTTTATAATTAAAAAAAAAATTCAAAGGAATAAACTCCAAAAAAGTTTTATAAAAACTCTTAACGTTTGTCTTCTTAACAATCTCAATCCCATCTTGAAAATCCACCCAACTGGGCATTTATACTGTATTCCATAATTTTTTTTCCTTTTTATAGTTCTTAATTCTTAGTTCTTTAATTATTTCTTGCCTTGTTGCTGTTAGTCCCTTTTGTCTTTAAGTCCAAATATTTCTTTCTCTTTCCCGACTCTGTTCTCCGCTACGTTCCCCAGAAAAATAAAGCTGTAGGAAGGGGGGTCAGGCTTAAGTCCCTGGCAGAGCTCGAAAGCCTCCAACTCCTTCGCTCTGAAACTGACACCCAGAGACTTCGCCCCAGGGGATAAAACAGGAGCGTTTGGAGTGAATTGTGGTTAATCTCACACTGTAGCCCCTTTCAGTCCAGGGGGGTTTAGATGAAATCCGACAGAGTTATCTACTGATAAGCAGAGCTTCCAGCAGTCGTCCGCCCACCATGTCTCCCTAACCTTTGCTCCTCTCTTAAGAAACCTGATGTACGCAGTCTTGGCTTGGAGACAAGCTGCAGCCCTCAGGAGTTGTAGGGGAGCAAAGAAGCTCTTCTGAGATTGAAAACAGCCCAGCACAGTTAGCAAGCACTCAGGGCTCTACTTATGCACAATGATTCACGTTGCTTTCTAGTAAGGGGCCTGTTTTGGGATCAGAAGCAGGTCTCTATTAGGGGGGGATTCAGTCCTGCTGGGTGGACCAGAGCAGCTCCTCTCATTCTGCATTTTCTGCCTGCTTATTGGCTCAGGTTCCTGCTGGTTCTCCTGCAGGAGGCAGATACCAGGAGAATCTGGTATTGAATGAAGTCTTTGTCTTCAGAGCACAGGAAAAAAAAATCTAGCAGTTTGAATTCGGCTTGAAGTTTTAACATTGCTTTAACGTCCAGTTTGAAGACTTTCAGAGCACTAGGCTGTGCGCACACGTGCTAGAAAGCAAGTATGCACCCCAGCTCTCCTCATATTCCTTGTTCTTCATTTTGAAATCGGTTTTGGGGGTACACATAAGTGCAGTGGTGGGATTCAGCCGGTTCTCACCTATTCTATAGAACCCCTACCTAATCCAGCTGTTGGTTCTAAGAACCGTTAGCTGGCCAGGGAGCTCGCGCCTTGAAATGTCAGGGCTAACCCTCCTGGGGGCAGCAGCCGTGCGGGGCCAACCCGTCCCAGGGGAAAGGGGGTCGCTCCCAGCGGGTGCCGAGGCTGCTGGGGCTGAAGGGGCGAGCCGGACGCGGCCAACTGGAGTCTCCCGCGACGCGGGTGCCACTCACCAGCCCTTGCGAGCTCCCTGCTGACCAGGGTGAGAGAAGAAGCCCAGCTGCCCACCCCGTGCCTCCCCTCCCCGGCTGAGCTGGCCAACTGGCGAGTAGACTGCTCCTGCGCCTGGAGGCTCCTTGGGCTCAGCTCTCCCGGTGGGACGAAGAGGAGGGCGCCAGAGCAGCTCCAGCCCAAAGAGCCCCCACCGCCTCGAGGGCGAGCCCTCTCCATTGTGGACACACAATGGAACTTACCTCTGGGTAGGCACTGAGCACAAGCCTAACCAGGTCTACTCAGAAGTAACTCCTATTTTGTTCAATGGGGCTTACTCTCAGGAAAGTATGGTTAGGATGGCAGCCACTGTCAATCAGAAGGCTAAGAAAGGAAGCATCTCAGTTTGCCACACTTTCCTGGGAGTAAGCCCCATTGAATACAGTGTACCTCTGTATTCCTCTGTATTACCTCTGAGTAGATGCTGTCAATCAGAAGGTGAAGAAGGAAGCATCTCATCCTGGTCACTGAGGCTTTGATCCTATCCACACTTCCTGGGAGTAAGCCCCTTTGGCTATAATGACTTACTCCTGAGTAGACATGCATAGGATTGTGCTCAAAGGCTGCAGTCCTAGCCACACTTTCCTGCGAGTAAGCCCCTTTGGCTATAATGAGTAGACATGCATAGGCTTGGGCTCTCATGCTGCAGTAAGCTCTGTTGACTATAATGGGACTTACTTCTGAGTAGAAGGGCATAGGGATTGTGCCCTGACTTCCCACAAGCACAGGACTGCCCCATGGGGTTGGTTTTCATCCTTGGGGTTTGGGAACGCAGTTTTGTGCCTGGGATCTTTTCATTGCAATACAACGTGTTGTTACACAATGATTGTATAATACACTATCAGACACAAAGAGGCGATGCTCCCACAGCTGAAATTCCTCAGGTTAAAAAAGGCAGGAATGTGGCACAAAACATTACTTCATTAAGGGGACAATCCTATGCATGTCTACTCAGAAGTAAGTCCTATTGTGTTCAATGGGTCTTACTCCCAGGAAAGTGTGGATAGGATTGCCGCCTTTGAGCAGAATCCTATGCTTATCTACTCAGAAGTAAATCTCATTATAGCCAATGGGGCTTATTCCCAGGAAAGTGGAAGTAGGACTGCAGCCTTAGGGCACAATCCCATGCATGTCTACTCAGAAGTAAGTCCTATTATGCTCAGTGAGGCTTTCTTCTAGCACGTGTGCAGTCACAATGCAGCCCTGAGGTAAGGGAAGAAATGTTCCCTGCCCCCCACCACAGGATGCAGTGCATGCGCTCTTGGTACAGCTGCACTGGCACTGGAAAATTGGATAGGATTGGTCCTAAGTCCTCTTAATTGAAACTTTCCAGCAGCAAGTCCTGCAGGTCTCCTTGTGACAAGGGAATGTTTGTTCCCTTACCTCGGGACTGCAATGTGGCTGCATTGGCTCTGGAAAGTTGGATAGCCCTTAGGCTGCAATCCTACTCACACCTGGGAAGCAAGCCCAATTGACTATATAATGTGATTTACTCCTGTGTAGGCTTGCATAGGATTGGGCTGCTATTCCCAGGTAAGTGTGCTGAGGATGGTACAGTTGGCATTGCTCCTTCTCTAGCAGAAAAGTTCATTTAGGTTATTCTCTCCCCCCCCCCCCATGCAAGTGAAATGGCAGGCTGACCAGAAATTGAAGATATTTTGAAGGAGTTTGCAAATTGGGTTTAGGTCTTATCACCTAATGAAGAACTGGGAAGAACTTGTGATCAGGGTGAACCTCAAAACCTGCAAGGCTTGTTAATTTTCATTTTTAGCCTGGGTTGTGGGTGCTTGGGCACCTTCACAGCTGCAACACTTTTGAAGGACTGTGGTGGGGAGGTTCTGCCTCACCTGCCTCCCCACCCACTGCAGGCCCCTGCTTTGCACTCCCTGGTCAGTAGCAGCCCTCAAACTTGTGGGAGAATCGCCACTAGAGTAGACCAAAGTGATGGGTATCTGCTGTTGCCTGTTGGAAAGCAACCTAGAAGAACAGTCCCCTCATAGTACTCTTTTGCTCATTAGTGAAACTGTCCTTCAAGGCTGCCTTTCTCTCTCAAACCCTGGAAGTCAACAACTCCCCTTGAACTTGTTGGGCTTCTGAGTAGACGTGCATTGGATTGCAGAGTTGGAAGTTGGAGGGGGAAGCTTTAGAGCTCACTGGAATTCTTTTTGGGGCTGGGTGGTAGAAGCAATAGAGCAGCATTTCTCAACCAGTAGTACTCATACCACCAGTGGTACTTGAGGTGGTGCCCAGTGGTACTCATGGCAGGACCCCCCCCCCAGACCTCCACTGCCTGGCAGTGAGACCAGCAATACGATGCAACAAACAGTGGTAGGAGGCTCAGTTCTGCTTTTCTTGCACTCAAAAAAGCCCTCCCATCTACCCTGGAAGCCCAATCCTATGCATGTCTACTCAGAAGTAAGTTCCATTATAGTCAATGGGACTTACTACCAGGAAAAAATGGATAGGATTGTAGCCTGAGCCTCTTACCGTGGTTTGTTGCATCATGTCTGGCCTCTTAGTATGGAAATAACTGGTGATAAAGTCATTCCAGTTACTTCCAGTTGTACTTCCCAGAGGTGGGCCATGCAAAATGGTACTGCGGGCGAGAGGCAGATGCTGAGGAATGCTGCAATAGAACAAAAAAGAAGGGGAGATGTCAGGATGTTACTATGCTGTTGTTGCTTTTGGTTGATGATGAGGTGTCAGACTATGTGCTCAGTGCTCTTTTGCTGACCAGATGTTCACCACTAAAAGTGAACCAGTTCCTTGAGAGGATTGACTGCTCTGGTAAAAATCACCAAGTTCCCACTGAGAAGGAAGGTGGCCCAGCTCAAAGCCCAGTGCAGCAAGATGGTTTGTGCAGATGTGAAGGTGCTATGCTGCTGTGGTGTCTCCAGAGGTTGGTAACCTGGAGCCCTGGCAGTTCCCACCTCCTCTTCTTGGTGCCTTCCTGATTTCATTTTACAACTGCCTTGAGAATTCAAGAAAAAATGTCCATTTCAGCCGCATGTTTATCCTCCTTGGAAACTAGTGGCCAGAGGCCTGTAGGTATGACTATAGAGCAGGGGTGCTCAAACTTTCAACTTTAGGGATCCTGGACCTTTAAAATTGTGTAGGAGAGATAATTTCAGCAGGTGCAGCTTGTCATCTGTGGGATGACAAGTTGCACCTGCTGAAATTCTCTCTTCTATACACTTGTTAAAGGTCCAGCATCCCTAAAGTTGAAAGTTTGAGCACCCCTGCTATAGAGGACAGAATTGCAGCCTTGCCATTTGGATTTAGACATTGGGTTAAAGTTGCAATAACTTGGTTAAAGTTACAGTGCAATCCTATGACTGTCTACTCAGAAGTAAGTCCCATTATGTTCAATGGGACTTACTCCCAGGAAAGTGTGTACTGTACAGTATAGGAGTGCAGCCATAGTCTTTCAACTTCCTTTGCGGCAGACAATTGAAGCTGAGTTGCTCATTGGTCATTAGGACATAGAACCTGTTGTTAATTTATTTGAATCCCACCACTGGGCTAGAGGCAGAGTTCTTTAAAAGACTGGAAGGGACAAGAGTCTCCCTGAGCCTGGAAGGGGTGGCCCTGCCATTGGCCTCCAGGCAGCCTGAAATTGCCTCGGGGAGGACAGGCAGAACCCAGCACAGGTTGACTCTCATGATAATCCCTGGGCGTCGGGAAATTACTCTTTTAATAAGGAGAATCTTCCCTCCCTCATCACCTTGATCCAAAAGCTGGGTACACAGTGGACTTTGTGTGAAATGGCAGTGCCATCGCCTTGCATAAGTGGATGCCACCCACACAACTTCAGCTTGCCTTGGCAGAGACGGGCTGCATCATCCCTGAATGTATGTCGACGGGTTTTCAATGCTTCTGGATGGGAAAAGGTGCCCTTGCCAACTTGCTCAGTTTCTCAGCAAGCAGTCCTGACTTGACCCACATTCCTGCTTCCTCTGAACAAGGAAACTGCCCAGTGCTGCTCCCCTCCCCTCCTTGGCGAGGGCACATTTTCTGCCTGTCCCAGCGTCACTCAAGGCAAGAAGACCATCTCTGCCCCCGATTGGGTGCTTGGAGGGAGGGAGGGAGGGGGGAGAGTCTAACCTGCTTCAATATTCAATGTTATTTAAGGTGGTGCCTACTGGACCCCTGAATGAATGAAGGGGGAACAGGTCCATCGCCTTTATTTTTCTCCACCTTTCCTTTCTTTCCCCTCTTTATCCAGGCCATTCGGGGGTCTGTATCCATGGCAGGTGTGTGGGTTTAGAAGAGACCAGTTTGGTGGGCTGGAACCAAGAATGGTGTGTGGGTTCAGAAGAGACCATTGTTTGACAGTGACCATGTTGCAACACATTTATCTACAGCCCAGTAAGATTCAGTAAATGGAGGGAATTAAAGCCCAAATAAGTATCTACAAATTCATTCATTCACATTCTGCCTTTCTCCCCAAAGGGTAGGTGCTGACCAAAAACAAAATGTAGGAGTTGCTGCACAGCCCCACTGGATCAGGCCATAGGCCCATCTAGTCCAGCTTCCTGTATCTCACAGTGGCCCACCAAATGCCCCAGGGAGCACACCAGATAACAAGAGACCTCATCCTGGTGCCCTCCCTTGCATTGGCATTCTGACATAACCCATTTCTAAAATCAGGAGGTTGCGCATACACATCATGGCTTGTACCCCTAATGGATTTTTCCTCCAGAAACTTGTCCAATCCCCTTTTAAAGGCGTCCAGGCTAGACCACATCCTGTGGTCATCACCACATCCTGTGGCAAGGAGTGGCAAGGAGTTCCACAGACTGATGTGGTACAGATCACAATGATCTGTACTCCTTCTACTGTGAACTTTATCTTTGCATGTTGCTGTATAACCATATCTCTCATCCTTTTTCTTGTGAAATGCACTAATATATCTATTGGACGTTTCCTCAACCTTGCAATCCTTGTATTCACTCTGTAGACTCTATCAGTCTCCAACTCCATCTCATTAGGATCACTTGGTAAAAAAATTGCCCACATTTCTCTCATCCTGGCTCATCTCCTCTCCTTCTGTTCTGGTGTAGATCTGAATCTTAAAATATTTTCTTTTTGCGCCCATCCCATCAATGCCAACCTATCTTGATCCCTATCCTCTCTGACTTCCAAATCCTCAGATTTTGCTTCAGGAACTTTTATTGTTTCATTTATCACTTCTATCTTTGTCTCTGTTTCTTCCCTGTTTGTCCCTGTTTCTTCCCACATTGTATCCCAACGTGACTTGTTTGTTTGCATCTGTAATTTCATCTCCTGCATTTCTTGATGCAAAGTTTCGAATTTCCCATCCATCCCTTCTATTTTTTTTCTGCAAACAATTTTCCATCTTCATTAGTAAATCTTGAATAGCTTCCAGATTCAGTTCTTTCCCTGATGATCTTGGTGGGGATTTCTCTTTATGTATCTGTTCCAACGTATTACATCTCCTAGTGGTGGCCATTATCCCTTTAAAAATCTCAGTCTATCACAATCCACAGGCAATTATCTTAAATTTCCACAGGTGTTCGAATCTGCAACACTTCACAAGTAGTTGTCTTAATTCCCCACCAGATGTCAGTAAATTTCTTTATGCAGAAACCTCAGCAAACAGCCTATTGTTTTAATTTTGATATCTTCTGTTATTAATGTTGGTAACTTCAACAAAGTATTATGACCATAGCAAGCTTCTCACTTCCCAGAACAAATGGTAAACAAAACTGATAAACTCGAATAAAAACTTTATCAACACGACATGAAAGCGAGACAGTCTTCCTTCTGTCCCACACACTGTAGAGTTTTATAATTAAAAAAAAAATCCAAAGGAATAAACTCCAAAAAAGTTTTTTAAAAACTCTTAACCAGTGGTGGGATTCAGCAGGTTCTCACCTATTCTATGGAACCCTTACGTAATCCAGCTGTTGGTTCTAAGAACCGTTTGCTGGCCAGGGAGCTGGCGCTTGAACTGTCCTGGGGGCAGCAGCTGTGCAGGGCCAACCCATGGGGGGGCGGAAAGGGGGTCACTCCCAGCGGGTGCCGAGGCTGCTGGGGCGAGCTGGACTGCTGCTCACCAGCCCTTGCGAGCTCCCTGCTGACAAGGGCAAGAGAAGCAGCCCAGCTGCCCGCTCCGCACCTCCCCTCCCTGGCCGACTGCCGAGTAGACTGCTCCTGCGCCTGGAGGCTCCTTGGACTCAGCTCTCCCGGTGGGTCGGGGGTGCGGGCAGGACAAAGAGGAGGGCGTCTGAGCAGCTCCCGCCCAAAGAGTCCTTGCTGCCCCTAATTATTATTAGTAGTAGTATTAATTAATTAATTAATTAAAAGCTTCTGACTTCCCAGAAGAAATGGTAAACAAAACTGATAAACTTGAAAAAACTTTATCAACACAACAAAAAAGCGAGACAGTCTTCCTTCTGTTCCACAAACTGTAGTTTCATAAAAAAAAAAAATCCAAAGGAATCCGACCCAATAGGGTTTTATAAAAACTCTTAACATTTCTCTTCTTAACAATCTCAATCTCAGCTTGAAAATCCTCCCAACTGGGCATTTATACTGTATTTCATAATTTCTTTCCTTTTAACTCTATAGTTCTTAATTCTTAAGAACATAAGAACAGCCCCACTGGATCAGGCCGTAGGCCCATCTAATCCAGCTTCCCGTATCTCACAGCGGCCCACCAAATGCCCTAGGGAGCACACCAGATAACAAGAGACCTCATCCTGGTGCCCTCCCTTGCATCTGGCATTCTGACATAGCCCATTCCTAAAATCAGGAGGCTGCACATACATATCATGGCTTGTAACCAGTGGTAGGATTCAAATAAATTAACAACAGGTTCTATGTCCTTATGACCATTTTAAGTATACCGAAAGATATACCAAAAGGTAGTTTAATAATTTGTGCATTAAATAAACAAGAACAATAAAAGAGGTACACAAAAATAAAAGAGGTACACAAAACTATTTTAAGAAAGAGTTTTAAAATATTAATGAAAAAATATTAAATACCTGACAAAGTGTTATTGAAGATATTTCCATATTGCTGTTTGATTGGCGTCCTCACTTGCAATTTTCTTTGCTTTTATCCGAGCATCATCGGCTGTGTGATTTATCCTTAACCATCTTTGCACTGTAGGAGTAGGATTCCATTCCTTCAGTGGTAGGCCTATTAGACTGATAATCATTATGCTTGCTATATTAGAAACAGTTAGGCAAGTTCTCTTCTCTGATCGTATAATGTTCATCTTTGAAAAACCCCTTTCCGCTTCTGCTGAACTCACAGCAATTGTTCTGACAATATTTTTAGCTCTTTGAACACTTTCGGGAATTGAATAGTTCTGGGAATTTTTTTAAACGTTTTCCACAAAATCATTTTGAGTTATGGTACTGCATCAGATCTAGTGACAGGTGCAGTATAAGTGACAGATGATGATCGTAAAAGGGGATGTGCTGTCATCCATGCTTCTGAACATGTGCAGAAGGCAGTGCTTGCCTTGGTTTTTTTACACTTGCAGCAAAAAGGCAAAATAATGCCCTTCCACTTTCATTTTTATTAAACAACCAACTTGCAGAGATGGAAGTTGGTAGAGAACAATATTCATGACTGTTGTTCTGTTGTAACTGGTGGTTTGTTATAGATGATAATCTTGCTCTTCTGTGCCAGGTGAAAGGTATATACAGTCCAGTTTCCCAGAACTATATATCAGTAATTTCATCAGGCACAGAAGGGTAAGGCCCAAGTTCTAACCAACTTTCTAATGGGACATGTGCTGCATCCTGCAGTAGGGTGGCAGTCACAGAGGCATCCTCAAGGGAAGGGAACGTTTATTTCCTCACCTTGGAGCTGCATTGCTCTTAGGTCAGTGCTGGAAAGTGGGTTAGGATGCACCCTAAAATTTTCATCACTGGCCTGCCACCAGTTAGAATTAGAGCAATATTCATGAACATGTATATTGTTATATAAGAAGAAAATCAACACCACTGTGTGTCCAGAAACAGCAATAATAAATCATAAAGTTGGCATAACATATACAGCCACTTGCCACAAGTTCCTTTGCTTCAGGTGTCTGCTAATTGGGTAAGAGGCACTTTTGCAAGTGGGTGCTCCTCTTTTATTTAGCAGGGGGAGAGTAACTGGCCCACCTCACCCCAGTACTGTCTGTTCTAGTGGCTGTCTGCTGGTATTCCTTTGCATCTTTTTAGATTGTGAGCCCTTTTGGGACAGGGGGCCATTAGATATTTGATTTTCTCTGTAAACCGCTTTGTGAACTTTTTGTTGAAAAGCGATATATAAATACTGTTGTTGTTGTTGTTGTTGTTGTCTGTTTACATTATCCTGCAGGGATGGTTCTGCTTTTTCTTATTATGGACTATTCCTATGTTATTTGAGGTGTTTAAGAAATAGTATTACCAATACAGTGGTACCTCGCATAACGAATGCCTCGCGCACCGAAAAACTCGCAGAACGAAAGCGTTTTGCGAAGTTTGGTAACTCGCACACGGAATTTTTACGACCGTGCTTCGCAAGATGAATTTTTTTTTGTTTTGCTGTGGTTTGTCTTAAGGGGGGGGATCTTCATGTCAGTTTATGATCCGTCCACCCTAGTAAGGGGAGGATCTTCATGTCAGTTTATGTAAGTAAGTCCCATTGTGCTTGCTCCCAGGAAAGTGTGCACAGGATTACAGCCTTCAAACTCCCCACTCAGCATCCCCCCATCGCTCATTCACCCTCTCACTGCCCCATTTCCTTCAGGTTTCCCCCCATGATCACGGCAAAAGCAAGCAATTGAGTGCAGCTGCTCTTGTCCTCCCCAGCTTAGAGCACAATCTTGTGCATGTCTCCTCAGAAGTAAGACCCATTGTGCTTACTCCCAGGAAAGTGTGCACAGGATTACAGCCTTCAAGCTCCCCACTCAGCATTCCCCCCCCCGTTTTTGAAATCCTCTGTACAGTATGTATGCCTTTAAAGAGCACTTAATAAACACTTTGTAAACCAAATTTGACTTTGTTCTGACTTTTCTTGCCCATAGGAACGCATTAATTAAATTTCAATGCATTCCTATGGGAAACGCGCTTCGCAAAACGAAAAACTCGCATAACGAAAGGACTCGCGGAACGGATTAATTTCGTTATGCGAGGCACCACTGTATTTAATTTCTATTGCCCTCACCTAGCTCCTGTACCCCACCTCGCTGGACCTTAGATTCCCTTCCATAGGTTAGATGAGGAAAAGCTTCGGTAAAGCTAAATTTCAAAACTGATTTAAGGTTGTTTTAAAGTTAGAAGACAAGGAGTTAGAAAGACAAAGAGTTAGAAAGAGTACACTTACCTTCTCCTTCTCGTCCTCCCCTTCTCCAAAACTCAGAGGTCCACTTGCCTTCTCCTCGCCAGGTGCTAAGCTCGCGCTGCCTTACCTGGCACTTTGTTCCCAGAGGCACTTGGGGTCCCAGAGGCCGTGTGCGCTTCTGCAGAGAGTCTTTAATTATTAGTCCTTTCAATTAGTCCTCTTAATTAGTCCTTTAATTTTATAAATTAGTTCTGTAATTATTTCTTGCCTTGTTGCTGTTAGTCCCTTTTGTCTTTCAAGTCCAAATATTGCTTTCTCTTTCCTGACTCTGTTCTCTGCTGCGTTCCCCAGAAAAATAAAGCTGTAGGAAGGGGGGTCAGGCTTAAGTCCTTGGCTGAGCTCGATAGCCTCCAACTCCTTTGCTCTGAAACTGTTTGACACCCAGAGCCTTCGCCCCAGGGAGATAAAACAGGATCTGTGGTCAATCTCACGCCGTAGCCCCTTTCAGAGCTTATCATGTCTTCCTAAACTTTGCTCCTCTCTTAAGAAACCTGATGTACGCAGTCTTGGCTTGGAGACAAGCTGCAGCCATCAGGAGTTGTAGGGGAGCAAAGAAGCTCTTCTGAGATTGAAAACAGCCCAGCACAGTTAGCAAGAACTCAGGGCTCTACTTTTGCACAATGATTCATGTTGCTTTCTAGTAAGGGGCCTGTTTTGGGATCAGAAGCAAGTCACTATTAGGGGATTCAGTCCTGCTGGGTGGACCAGAGCAGCTCCTCCCGTTCTGCATTTTCTGCCTGCTTATTGGCTCAGGTTCCCGCTGGTTTTCCTGCAGGAGGCAGATACCAGGAGAAGTCCCCCCCCCCAGTCTGGAAAACCAGTGCCCTCCTTGCCATATGTTGAAACTCTGAATCCCACCAAAAGAGAGTTGCCTGGGACCCCACGTCTCATCTCAGCTGCCTGGGACCCCACGTCTAGCGCCCAGGAGACAGGGCCCCACTCACAGGACATGGGTGGAAAGAGCTGAGGATGTTGTCTTGCAGGGAAATTGGGCAAATGGGACAGGGAAAGTCTGAGCATGAGATGCGTCCGGAAAAATGACATTCATTTTCACTGGGATTTCTTCTGCTGGTTTAAAATGCTGAACAAACCCCTGGCAAACCCCTGGGCCGCTGGCATTTCCACAGGGCTCCTCTGGGAGTCAGAGAGAAGCAGGGAAGCCAGTTTGCCCGAGACATTTCAAATTAGCTGTAACAGGGGTGCTTTATTTGTGTCCCACCCCCTCACTTATTCACCAACAAAGTGCCCTAGCAAAAAGCAGGAGTGTGTGTGTGTGTGTGTGTGTGTGTGTGTGTGTGTGTGTGTGTGTGAGAGAGAGAGAGAGAGAGAGAGAGAGAGAGAGAGACGAATATCTTGCACTATGTTTTGAAATGTTATATATATAATTCTGTATATATAATTAAATATATACATAGGATCTATATTTGTATGTGACTGTGTTTGTATATATGCATGTATATGTTTGTGTGTGTTTATATATATATATATAACATTTATACATTACATAAATAATGTGTATATATAATGTATAACATATAATGTACTATATATATATCTATAGAATTAAATATATATGTATGTATGTGTGTGTGTGTATAATTAAATATGTATGTATGTATGTATGTATGTAAAGGTGAATAGCTTTAGAAGCCAGCACTGGTTTTGAAGGGAAGTGAGAGGGGCTGCTTTACGCCAGAATATTTGGACTTGAAAGACAAAAGGGACTAACAGCAACAAGACAAGAAATAATTAAAGGACTAAGAATTAAGAACTAAGCTGGGATTCAGATTGTTAAGAAGACAAACGTTAAGAGTTTTTATAAAACTTTTTTGGAGTTTATTCCTTTGTTGTTTTTTTATTATAAAACTCTACAGTGTGTGGGACAGAAGGAAGACTGTCTCGCTTTTTTGTCGTGTTGATAAAGTTTTTATTTGAGTTTATCAGTTTTGTTTACCATTTTTTCTGGGAAGTGAGAAGCTTGTTATGGTCAAAATACTTTGTTGAAGTTACCAACATTAATAACAGAAGATAACAAAATTAAAACAATAGGCTGTTTGCTGAGGTTTCTGCATAAAGGAATATACTGACATCTGGTGGGGAATTAAGACAACTACTTGTGAAGTGTTGCAGATTGGAACCCAGCTGTTCTGTGGCCAACATGCCCACCCTGGGTGAGATAAAACCCACCCTGAGCAGCGTCCCTTCTCCCCGCCAGCCCTGACACAGAAATGCAGGGACCAGAGTGCCCTGGAGACAGAGAGAGACTGACTATTGAAGCAGGTTAGACTCTCCCCCCTCCCTCCCTCCAAGCACCCAGTCGGGGGCAGAGATGGTCTTCTTGCCTTGAGTGACACTGGGACAGGCAGAAAACGTGCCCTCACCAAGGAGGAGAGGGGAGCAGCACCGGGCAGTTTCCTTGTTCAGAGGAAGCAGGAATGTGGGTCAAGCCAGGACTGCTTGCTGAGAAACTGAGCAAGTTGGCAAGGGCACCTTTTCCCATCCAGAAGCATTGAAAACCCGTCGACATACATTCAGGGGTGATGCAGCCTGTCTCTGCCAAGGCAAGCTGAAGTTGTGTGGGTGGCATCCAATTATGCGAGGCGTTGGCACTGCCATTTCACACAAAGTCCGCTGTGTACCCCGTAAATTGGCTTTTGGATCAAGGCGATGAGGGAGGGAAGATTCTCCTTATTAAAAGAGTAATTTCCCGACGCCCAGGGATTATCATGAGAGTCAGCCTGTGCTGGGTTCTGCCTGTCCTCCCCGCGGCAATTTCAGGCTGCCTGGAGGCCAATGGCAGGGCCACCCCTTCCTGGCTCCGGGAGACTCTTGTCCCTTCCAGTCTTTTAAAGTACTCTGCCTCTAGCCCCACATTTACACCCCCAGATTCCCCTTCCTTCCTTCCTTCCTTCCTTCCTTCTGGCCTGCCTGACTAATTTGAGTGTTTCATTAAGGAAGCACCTCCTACATTTTGTTTATGGTCAGCATCTACCCTTTGGGGAGAAAGGCGGAATGTGAATGAATGAATTTATATATACTTATTTGGGCTTCAATTCCCTCCATTTACAGAATGTTACTGGGCTATATAGATAAATGTGTCGCAACAGGGTCACTTTCAAACAATGGTTTCTTCGGAACCCACAACCCTGAAATGGATGCAGACCCCCGAATGGCCTGGAAAAAGAGGGAAAAGAAAGGAAAGGTGGAGAAAAATAAAGGTGATGGACCTGTTCGCCCTTCATTTGCTGAAGCTCACATTCACCTGGGGCACAGGATGTGTGGGTGGGGGGAGGGGGACACCTGGGTGTATCCCTTGCCAGACATTGGAGGTTTTGCACAAAATAATTATGCATTTCTTATAGGATTGAAAGACAGAAAGGGGTACTTTAATTTGGAAGGAAGGAAGGAAGGAAGGAGGATCTGGGGATGTAAATATGGGGCTAGTGGCAGAGTCCTTGAAAAGACTGGATGGGGCAGAAGTCTCCCTGAGCCAGGAAGGGGTCGCTCTGCCATTGGCCTCCAGAGAGCCTGAAATTACCCCGGGGAGGACAGAGGGCGCCAAGCACAGAGTGATCCCAGGTGCCAGTGAAACACTCATTAAGGAGGATCCTTCCCTCAACACCTCCATCAAAAGCTAATTTAGGGGAGACACATGATGAGTTTTGTGTGAAATGTTAGTGCCAACACCTTATGAAATTGGAGGCCTCCCCCAAAGCTTCAGCTTGCCTTGGCAGAGAAGGAAGTGGGTCGAGGTGCTGCCCCATTTCTCAACTTAGTTTGACGAGTCTCCTATTTAAATACTACTAGACATGAGAAAAGGCCCTTGTCTGCTTGATCAAGTGATCCACTTGATCCACTTGATCCTCTCTCTCTCTCTTACACACACACACACACACACACATTATGATAGCAAACCATAACCTTTTTGGTTCCTACTCACAGGCAAAAGCCTAGATGAAAGTGCACAGAAATGGGTTTGTTTGGGGAACAGACATGGACCTCCATGGGGTGATGGAGCCCTGCTGGACTGGCAGTGCCATCCATCTGCAAGTCCCCCAACAGGTGGGCTCCTCCAGGGAGACCTTGGATTCCAAGCACCCCCTGGTGCTTTTGGGCTCCTGAGCTATGATTGTCCCCAAGAAAACCCCTCTGTGCTTCTCAACAGTATCATTGCATCGTGCAGGAGAGGGGTTGCAACTTTGAATGCCCCACAGCAAAAGTAACATCAAGTCCCCATTGGAGGATCTCAGTGAGGGCTACTTCTTTGCCCAGGCCTTTACTTCAGCTGTTTACTGCCTTCAGGGAACAAATGCTTCCTTACCCAGAGGAGAAGCCCCCAGTTGCCCACTCCCCATAAGATGCAATGGTTTCTATTTGAGCTTCATTGCATCAGCTGGGGTATGCGTGTGTGTAATATATATTACATACTTTGTGTATATTCATGTATATACACAAACACAAACACAGACACAGACACAGACACAGACACACACACACACACACACACACACACACACACTGATAAAGATCAGTGATAAATAATATATATAATTAATATATATTTAATTATATATATGTGTGTGTGTGTATGTGTATGTTTAATTATATGTGTGTGTGTATCTGTATGTGTATATATATATATATATATATATATACACACATATATATACGCACATATATATATATATACACACACACACATATATATATGTATATATATGTGTATATATATACACATACAGATACACACACACACATATAATTAAACATACACATACACACACACACACACACACACACATATATTTAAATATATAGCATCTTTATCAATATAATTAAATATAAATAGAATTATATATGTATGTATGTATGTATGTATGTATGTATGTATGTATGGGTATACATGTAAAGGTGTAAAGCTTTAGAAGCCACCACTGGTTTTGAAGGCGCTAGTTCCCGACCATCTCAACATGTTTGAAGATGCACTGGAAATTGTTTTCAAACAGTTCAAAGAATTAGTCGTTAGTGATATAGATATATCGACTCGTCCTCGTTTCTCCAGCCAAGGCGAGAGGAGCAGGTTGAACAACATGGAGCTCCCAAATGAGTTGAAGTTGAGACGGGATCAGCTGGCCCCTTCTTCCTATGCAGTTGGGGCCGACCCTAAGAGTCTGGTGCGTGGGGGGTGGCTTGGGTGACTTTGGGGGTTCTGCACAAAATAATGGTATGTTCCTTAGATGCCTTGGGAGGAAGGAAGGAAGGAAGGAAGGAAGGAAGGAAGGAATGGGGATCTGGGTGTATAAATGTGGGGCTAGGCCGATTCAGGAGTGACAATCCCTTCCACACTGGGAGCAAGTGCAGTCTGTCCCTGGTCGGTCTGGGAAAGGCCATGCTGCACAGCCTGCCTCCAAGCGGGCCGCTCAGAGGCCAGGGTTTCCCACTTGCTGAGGTCCACTCCTAAGGCCTTCAGATCCCTCTTGCAGATGTCCTTGTATCGCAGCTGTGGTCTACCTGTAGGGTGCTTTCCTTGCACAAGTTCTCCACAGAGGAGATCCTTTGGGATCCGGCCATCATCCATTCTCACGACACGACCGAGCCAACGCAAGCGTCTTTGTTTCAGCAGTGCATACATGCTAGGGATTCCAGCTCGTTCCAGGACTGTGTTATTTGGAACTTTGTCCTTTGTCCTAAAGGAAATTATCCTTTAGCCCCAGGAGAAATAAGCAAATCAAGACAGTCCTGGTGAGGAACTCCTTATTTGCTCAGTGAACTCTACTTCCTTCATCTCCAAGCAGTTATTAAGCAGAATCACTTCAGATGTGGTAGTAGCAGAGAACAAGGGGATAAGAGGGAACGTGGGGGACATTTGGACCCACAGGTAAAAGATAAAGACAAAGTTCAGTGGATCTGTGTCATGTGAGCTTCATGTTCTGCCTGTGCTTCTATTCCTGCACAGCCCCAGTTCAGAAATCTGGTCGGTTTCGGAACTGGCTGTGCATTTTCTTCCCTGTCTGAGTCTTGCCTTTTAATACAATCCTATGCAGGTCTACTCAGAAGCAAGTCTCATGGTGTGGAAGCAGACTTACTCCCAGGAAAGGGTGTATATATATATTCTTGCCACCATGGTTGCTCTGAAATGCCTTCTCAATGTCTCAGGTGCACAAACATGTGTTCCTATTTTGATCTCAGGTCTCAGCCTTCCTCCTCCGAGAAACCCTCCTCTCCCTCCCTCTCTCCCTCCCCCCCCTCTCTCTCTGTCTTTTCTTGGCCTCAATCAAAGGTGCTATGGATGGCTACTTTTCTTTGGGGATTTTTGAGTTTGTTCCTATTAGACAGGACAGCTGCTTGTCCAGGGATGGTGTGGACCAGGGAGGAGGGGTAGGGTTTTGGTTGTGGACCCTGCTGCAAACAGGGCTAGAGCAGGGACCCATAAAAATTCCTACGTGGTGCCAGTCTCAAGGACACTGGTCATCCGACTTGAATTACAAAACAGACCTCAAATGTCTTCCAGCCTGGGTGAGACGGTACAGTTGAGCTTCCTCCACCTCTTGGCACGGAGAACTTGGGCCAACCATCAGACGTGCCACATTTTGGCTCACCGAAAAGTGAGCGTCTTGGTGTCCATCCAGTGAATTAGTCTACCCAGAACAAGGCAATCACCTTGCAACACGCAGCTTGGCAGGGCCCCTGGATCAGCCCACCTGCAGGGAGGTGTATACGACTTGCAGTTCAGAGCTTCACCTCATCCCAAACATCTGGAAGAAGAAGACAAGGTCAGGTGGGTTCTGCTGAGCAGTTTGGTGACTCTCTATTTAGAGACCTTCCAATGTCTGTCTGTCTGTCTATCTATCTCTCTATCTCTCTATCTATCTATCTATCTGTTGATATCCCTGATGGGGTTTCTTCACTGGGGAATTGAACACCTGGCACCGGTGCTTTTCAACCTCTTCATAAATGACCTGGAGACAGGGTTGAGCAGTGAGGTGGCAAGGTTTGCAGATGACACAAAACGTTTCCGAGTGGTGAAGACCAGAAGTGATTGTGAGGAACTCCAGAAGGATCTCTCCAGACTGGTGGAATGGGCAGCAAAATGGCAGATCCGTTTCAATGTAGGTAAGTAAGTGTAAGGTCATGCACGTAGGGGCAAAAAATCAAAACTTCACATATAGACTGATGTCTATGACAGATCAGGAGAGAGATCTTGGGGTGGTGGTGGACAGGTCGATGAAAGTTTTGACCCAGTGTGCGGCGGCAGTAAAGAAGGCCAATTCTATGCTTGGGATCATTAGGAAGGGTATTGAGAACAAAACAGCTAATATTATAATGCCGTTGTACAAATCGATGCTAAGGCCACACCTGGAGTATCCAGTGTCCAGTTCTGGTCGCCGCATCTCAAAAATGACATAGTGGAATTGGAAAAGGTGCAAAAGAGAGCGACTAAGATGATTATGGGTGTGGTAGGTCTGTGGAACTCCTTGCCACAGGATGTGGTGATGGCATCTGGCCTGGACACCTTTATAAGGGGATTGGGCAAGTTTCTGTAGGAAAAATCCATTATGGGTTACAAGCCTTGATGTGTATGTGCAACCTCCTGATTTTAGAAATGGGCTATGTCAGAATGCCAGATGCAGGGGAGGGCACCAGGATGAGGTCTCTTGTTATCTGGTGTGCTCCCTGAAGCATTTGGTGGGCCACAGTGAGATACAGGATGCTGGACTAGATGGGCCTATGGCCTGATCCAGAGGGGATGTTCTGATGTTCTTATGAACACAATGGGAGGGGCAAGCAGCATTCCGTTCCGGAACATCTGTGAGTCTGAATTCAATGCACATCTCTGGTCTAGACATGCCCACGGCTGTGGGGTAATATTCAATCATTGCCAATGAGCCTGCTGTTCTTTGACTTAAGAGCAAATGACTAAAACAACAATTGGAAGAAGTCTGTCCAGTTCCAACCAACCCTGGCACTAAGCTGGCACGTTTTGGCTCACTCTTTGGAAAAAAAGATCTCTTCCTCCCTGAGGACTTTTCAAAAAATGGAAACTGGTGTGCCGTGGATGGTCCACAAGTGGGCCACAGGACCTCGGGGAGTGTCGCTTCTTAGTAGGGCAATTGGAGGATTTGAGCCCCCTGCCACCAGCATTGCGTGCCTTGTCAACCGTCCCACAAACTTATAGTGGTGCCTTGACAATTTTAAGCCCAAATCCTAACCCAACTTTCCCACACTGTCACAGCTGTGCCAGGGGGGCAAATACTACGTTCTGCAGCTAGGCAGTAGTCACAGAGACCTCCCCAAGCTAAGGGAGTGTTTGATCCCTTACCTCAGTGACTGGTTAGGGGTGCACCCTTAGTGCCTTGTCAGTGTGCAGTGCATTGAAAAATGTTGACAATCACTGGGTTAGAGACTCTGAAATCCTCGAGCAGCTGCACAGTCCCTTCGAAAACTCAGGCACTCCCTGCCCAGGGATGGGGTGCAGCCAGGCGAGGAAGGTCTTTTGTTTTCAGCCTGAACAGTACAATCCACTTGAGGCGCAGCCCCCTCACTCTCTGTTGCTTCCTAACAGGGCCTGGTAGCCAACTCAAGAGGCCGGAGACTCCCATGGAAGCAGCTTTGTCACATATCAGACGGGTGTTCTGCAACTTCTCAGAGCGAGTAAATGGGACCTAAATAGCTGCACGGGACGGGCTCATCGCGTTGATGCTTGAGCAAATGCCAAATTTCTCCAAGGTGAGCAGGATCTCCAAGACTCTCCAGGTCTGGCTTCTCTTCTTTGGTTCTTTGAGGGGGGAACTCTGGGTTAAGGCAAATAGGAGAGCTACACAACCACAATGCTGATGCCAGAACATCCCTCAACTCCTTTGAGTGTCTGCTCCTCGGCTACGCCCATTTTGCCAAGACATTTCAGATCAAGGGTACGAGGGGTGCTTTATTTTGTGGCCATCCCCCCCCCCCCACTCATTCACTACCAAAATGCCCAAGCAAAATTCAGGAATGTGTGAGACCAGTCTGTTGCACTAACATGTTCCAAAGCTGCATTGGATGCATTTGAGTATACACATAGGAAGCCCAGCAAAGCAAGAGCCTGTTGTGTAGCTCTTCAGTTTGCCTTAACCCAGAGTAAGGGGACCTTCTATCCTACCGTGTGGGTGGAAACTTACTTTCCATCTGCAGATCGTTCCCCCCTCAAAGAACCAAAGAAGGGAAGCCAGACCTGGAAGAGTAAGTTCCTCTTGAGTAGCCTCAGGCGGCCGCTCTGACTCAGGGCCTTCTGCAGAAATGCAGTTCCTGCTTATCTCTTGACTGAAATAGCCCAGTCAGTTATAGGCTTTGTTAAGACGCCTTCTGATGATGAGGATACTTTCTGTTGTATCTTTAGTGGATTCCTTGCTAAGTAGCACTGACATCCTGAGAAATCAGTCAAGTGAATCAGAAGAAGTTATAGGATCTTCTGATGAGCTTAACCCTTTGCTCCCAGGCCTTGCTGATGGATGCGAGAGGCTGCGTCTCTGTTGTGGGATTTTGTGTTTTAATGTATATGTGAAAAAGAAGAAGAAGGGCCCCTTATGCTGCAGACCCTGCACTCACTCAGTCCAGCCCACCACTCAGTTCACTCAGACTGAGTTTGGAGTCCTTTCCAGTTGCTGCTCCCTCCTTAAGCTTTGAAGGGAAAATAGGTCCAGGAGAAATTCAACCTCCTGAATCATTGGAAACCCTGGAAATGATGGCTTGATCATGAGCAATGTGGAGAAGTCCTTCCCTCTCTCGCATGCAGAATTTGCAACCGCAGCACTGAAGAGAAGCAGCCACCCAGAGCAGGAGAGCTGCAGAAGAACGTAAGAACGGAGCACCCACGAGCTGAGCCTGAGTTCCGCCTGTGGCTTCAGCTTCCAGCTGGGACTTGCAAAGTGCTTTCAGCTTCCTCGGAGCGAGTCCCAGCGTGGTCTTCCCTTCAGTTGTGATGCTTGCGGCCCAGTCTGAGGTGGGGCGTGCTGAAGCCTCCACAATAAGCGCTGCAGCACCAGCTCCTCAACCAGCTTGTCCAGGGATGGTGTGGGCCAGGGAGTAGGGGTAGGGTTTGGGTGTGGACCCTGCTGCAAGCAGGGCTGGAGCAGGGACCAGTGCCAATCCCTACGTGGCGCCACTACCAAGGACGCTGGCCGTCCAACTTGAATTGCAAAGCGGACCTCAAATGCTTTCTGGCCTGGGCAAGACGGTGCCATTGAGCTTCCTCCCCCCCTCGGTGTGGGCAATGAGAACTGAGAGCCAACTTTCAGACGTGTCACATTTTGACTTGGCGGACAAATGACTGAGTGGATTTTCATCCAGCCAATTAACGATTCCCTAGAATGAGACACTCAGCTTGGAACACACCATTCGGCACGGCGCCTGGCTCTACCCACCTGTGCCGAGGCCTATCAAGAGAGCATCTCAGAGCCTCCCCTTAGCGTATCCCAACAGAAGCCAAGAGCAACAGGACTATGGTGATGGTCTTTGTGAGTCTGGGTTTATGAACCCTCTACCTCTCTTGAGAGCACACTTGGACACCCCCGATGAGGCTTCTTCAGTGGGGAATTCCACCACTCCTATACTCAGTCTCTCTCCCCAGGAAATGCTGTTGCCAGTAGCAGAGCTGGTGGTGAGGAACAAGACTGTCCAGGCTGGGATTCATCTCTGCCAGAACGGGCATGCTGTCAACCGCACAGCCCTATCTTCCAAGAGCCTGCTGGGAAATCCCCTGATGGCCACGGACCCAGGCTAGGATCTCAGTGCCCAGTTGGCAGTATCTGATTTTAGAATGTAGATGGAGTCCTGCCGGGGCTCTTCAGCTTCCCCTTCCCATTGCTGGACTCCTCCCGAGGAGACCTGGTCTTGCAAACCCCGCTGGTGCATTTGGGGTCCGTAGCTATGATTGTCTTCAAGAGAACTCCTGTGGGATCCTCAACTGCACCATTCCAGCCTGCAGAGGTGGGCCCAGCGTCCAGTTTCTCAGCATTGCGGGTGCTTCTGATCTAGCAACCGGGAGTCCTCTTGGCCTGCTCGGTTCAGCCATGGTTATCTGGTGTGCTCCCTGCGGCATTTGGTGGGCCATTGTGTAAGCTGGACTTGATGGGCCTGTGGTCTGATCCAGTGGGGCTGTTCTTATGTTCTTAACTACAATTCCCAGGAGGCCTTGCAGGTCTCTTGTTCTCTGGTGTGCTCCCTGGGGCATTTGGTGGGCCATTGTGAGATATAGGGAGCTGGAGTAGATGGGCCTATGGTCTGATCCAGTGGGGCTGCATTTATGTTCTTATGTTCAGCTGCAATGGGAGGCAACACCCATGTGCTTACTTGTGGTTATGGCCACGTTCTGGGTGGGTAAGGTCTGGGTAGAGACTGCTCTGCACAAGATCATATCACTGGTCGTGTCTCACTCATACTTACACCAATTCACATGAGAGTTAAAAATTTCTGGTTTAAAATGTTGAATAAGCCCCTTTCCTGGAGCTAGAGCGCCCCCAGCTGGCCATCAGCAGCTGTTTCTTTTCTAACATGACAGGTGATGCATCCTGCCCTTCGCTGTTGATGGAGACACAATTTCAGGGCCATGTGGCCTGGATCCCTGGCATCTCCACAAGGCTCCTCTGGGAGTCAGGGACTCATGGCTTGAGGAAGGGGGGGACGATCCCTTGCCCCTCGTTCAGTCCACGGATATAAGGAAGGAGGGTCAGCCAGAGTCATAGAGTCCCCTCTGCTACCAAAGAGAAGTAGAAATGAAGCCTGAGGGCCAATGCCAACTTGACGGCCATGTCCTCGTGTGGTCATCATCTCGGTTGTCTAGGGTTAGAAACAGGGAGAGTGTGTTCTGGGCTGGCCCCGATCACTTTCTCCTTATTGGGCCAACACAGTATACTCTGTGGCCTGCTGTGGACAGAAATCTCTGACCCACAAATGGGTGTCACTGAGGCAGCCACAAGGGCAGGCCTCCTCCCAGCCCTCTCCCTGCACTCCCCGCCTGGAATGCCTCCTCTCCGCCTCCCCCCAAGCCCCACCTACCTCTCTGCCGCCCAGCTGTCTGCGCAATCGATGAGTGACAGAGCACTGGTGATCCATCAGCACTAGCCCAGGGCCAGCCAGTGATAAGCCAGCACCAGCACTGGGGCCTCGCAAACAAGCTCTATGGCACATCAGAGACAGTGCGTGCCGGTGATAAACATGCACGCACTATTTAGGATTTGGCCCATATCCAAGCGCCCTCGCAAGATGGGTATGCCTCTGACCGATACGTTGCCCTGATATGTGACGTGACAAATGAAAACACAGATTGAAGGATTAACATGGCTATACCTGATTTTTAAATTCTCTCTTGACACCCCCTCCCCACACACACATTATGGGCAGCGAGTCAACACAACACAACCTGGTTCCTACCAAGTCATAGCCCAGAGCCCACCCTAGAGGTGCACAGAACAGGGTTTGTTTGGGGAACAGACATGGACCCCCATGGGGTGATGGAACCCTGCCGGACTGACAGTGCCCTCCCATCCTCTCCCACGTCCCCCCACATGCGGGCTCCTCCCAGGGAGACTTGGGCTTGAAAAGCACCCTGGGGCATTTGGGTTCCGGAGCTATCATCGTCCCCAAGAGAACTCCCGTGTGATTCTCGACTGTCCCATTCCAGCTCCAGGGGTGGGTGGGCCTGCATCTTTCAGTTCCCCCAACAAAAGAAGCGTCAACTCCCCATTAAGGGATATCAGTGAGGGCTTCCCATGTGTCCAAAATGTTTCTCCAGCTCTTTATGATCTTAATGGCGAGAGGGCAAATCTGGGATGTCCCCTCCATCCAGCCTGGTCCCATCATAGTCACAGGTCCCCCTATCCCATCTTCAAGGCATGGTGGTCTTCTTGGGGTGTCATTGGGCCCAGCCTCCAATGTCTCAGCTTTGGGGTGCTTCAGGTCTGGCATCCAGGAGTCCCCTTGACCTGCTATCTCCAGCCATAGACAAGTTGTGGGGCTTTCATGCTCCATGTTGAAAGTGCTCTTATCTGTTGGTCTGTTTCAGGCTCAGGTCAACACCCAGACCACAGAAGATCGTGCCCCACTGAACATCCTTCCATCGGATGCCTCCTGGCCAGGAGCCGGATCTGGGTCCTCTCCCAGCAGTGACTCTGATGGGGGTCTTGCGAAAACTGGAAGCTTTGCTGCGTCTGGCCGTGTGAGTCCTCAGGAGGTCAATATTCTGATGGAAGTTAGACTGACATCTGAATAGACACATGGAATTGGAACAACCGGGAAACAGCAAGCGTGACGAAGACCCACTGATGAGCATCTAGACTCAGTTGTATGTAGCCCCCTCCCCCCAAAAGAAGTTGGACCCGAGCTTTGGCTTTCACTCCTGACCCCAACATAGCCTAGGTCCCCTCCCAAGCGCTGATTCTCTGCTGCTCCTGTTTCTGTGGGGATCCTGCTAAAGACTCCTTGGAGAATTGGATTCCACTGAGTAGATAAGGTGTTCCCGTCCACCCCTCTCTGGCTTTGCTTATTCCTTTTGGGGCGGAAGGATAATTTCCAGTCCCCTGCCCTTTCCTTTCCAGTAAAGCTGAATTTGCATTGAAACTTTTGTGCACCTTATTTATGTATTTATTTAACTTCCAGGCAGGGCCAAGACACAGGGATTCCTGTCCTACTTGGAGATCAGATGGAGATGGGAATGTGCCCCAAAGGCTTTTCTGCAGCCTCTGTGCTGAATACGTAGAGAAGAAGAGCCAGAGCAGGCAGGCATCATCTCCTTGCCTGAATTGGGCAGATTTTAGTGAAGGCAGTGGGCTTAGGAACAGAAAAAGAGCCCCGCTGGATCGGGCCAAAAGCTCAGGCCCGTTCCTCACTGCCTGCTTTGCCATAGACAGCCTGGCCCCAGCATTTCCTGCAGAGAGAGAGAGACTGAAGCTGCTGAATTTCCCATGGAGGAGGCGCCATCGAGGATTTCAGTGCGTGCTCTATGGAGAGATGAAAGGTTTATGAATGGAAACTCATCAAGTTCATCATCGCACTTCTTGGCTCTGGTCTTCTGTGGGGGTGAAGAGGTTGCGATCAGGGGAAGCTCCAAGAGGCACACGGTATACACCTGGCTGTAGCTAGGCTGAGGTGCAGGTTCCCAGCAGAACAGAAGGTGCGAGCGGGACCCACTCTCAGTCCCCCCTCCCGCTGCCACCCATGGGGTGACCAACACTCAGGGATGCTAAATGCAACACTACCCCTGCTGATTGGGTAAGAGGCACTTTTTCAAGTGGGTGCTCCTTTTTCTAGCAGGGGGAGAGTAACTGGCCCACCTCCCCCCAGCAGTGTCTGTTCTAGCGGCTTCTGCTGGTATTCCTTGGCATCTTTTTAGATTGTGAGCCCTTTTGGGACAGGGAGCCATTTAGTGATTTGATTTTTCCCTGTAAACCGCTTTGGGAACTTTTAGTTGAAAGCGGTATATAAATACTGTTAATAATAATAATAATAATAATGGGAAGAAAGGCGGGAGGAGCCGGGATGTCCACCGCCCAGCCCCCTGGCACACACAATGCACACGCATGGCTGGCTGGCTGAGCTCAGGGTGCCTCTGCCGGGCTCCCCAGGCAAGCTCGTCCTCTGGCGCCACCTGGTGTCTGCCTCGGGCAGGGCGAGTCGGGAGAGGAGGAGCACCTCTGGGCTGGGAGCTGAGCTCCATCCATTCCCCCCCTATTCGAGGGGGTTCAGCTCCTCACCACACTTACCTGGGAGTAAGCCCCACTGCCTATAGTGGGACTTGCTCCTGAGTAGACATGGCTAGGCTTGGGCTCTAAGGTTGCAGTCCTAGCCACACTTTCCTGGAGTAAGCCCCATTGACTTCAGTGGGACTTGCTCCTGAGTAGACATGGCTAGACTAGGGCTCATGGTCCTGTTTCTGCAGCACGCTGAACCTTGCTGCCCTGGCAAGCCCGGCCCTAACCAACTTTCCCACACCCACCCAGCCCCCAATCCTGTCCGCACTTTCCTGGGAGGAAGCCCCACTGACTCGAATGGGACTGACTTCTGAGTAGACATGCCTGAGATTGGTCATCACCACATCTTGTGGCTGCAGATTCTGTACATGTGGGTAGAAGAACTTTCTTTGGACTGTTCTGAATCTGTTGCCCAAAATTCAGTGGCTGAATTTTAGGGGTTGGAACTCCTTGCCTCAGGACATGGTGATAAATACAGTGAATAGGGGGATGCAGTTTTCTCCCTCACAGAACACCAGGACCAGGTGCGTCCACTCACACTGAGTGCCTGTGGAACTCCTGGCCACAAGATATGGTGATAGAGTGGGCAGGGGGATGTTCTTTTCTTTGCACCAATCATGTTTCAATGTCTTGAGCCAATAGAGGGTGTGTGACCACATGATTTTTGATCCATGAGTTTTTCATTAATCAATTAATTAACCCATCTTTTGTGCCCCCTCTCCCCTGTGTGCTATTTGATTTGGGTTCAAATAAATCTGTAGAGTGAGTCCATGTAATCATTTTTTATATTTTGCCTTCATCAATTGTTTTAACCAATATTTATTAAATGTTTTGAAAGTTTTAATTAAATTTTTTGGTTGTTACATATTTGCAAATACATGCAACAAGCCTTGCTATAATCCCTGGTGTGCGCTCCAAAGGTGCTCCGTCTCTTTTTGTTCTTCTCTCTTGAAGATCTCCCCTCATTTTCTAGTTCTTAAGTAGTTTCGGAATGGGGATTTAAAGAGAGGGAATTGAAATGAATACATACATAAAATAAATTTAAAAATAAATAAATAAATAAATAAATAAATAAAGATTAACAAGTTGTGATTTTAGAAAAAAAAGCACTCAGTGAGTGAGTGTGTGTGTGTGTGTTGTTTTGATTTGATTTTATTTATATTCCTCCTTTCTCCCCACAGGGCACCAAGTTGACTATCAACATTTAAAAATCATAAAAATGCAATAAAATACATAAAATATTTTTACATAAAAATGTCAATAAAATAAATAAAACAGCCAGCAGCAATAAATCAGCAGTAAAAATAATTTATTATATTATTTATAATACCTGGGACTCTGTTCTCCGCTACATTCCCCAGAAAAATAAACCTGTAGGAAGGGGGGTCCGGCTTAAGTCCCTGGCTGAGTGCGATGGCCATGAACTCCTTCACTCTGAAACTGTTTGACACCCAGAGCCTTCGCCCCAGGGAGATAAAACAGGAGCTTCTGGAGTGAATTGTGGTTAATCTCACACCGTAGCCCCTTTCAGTCCAGGGGGGTTTAGATTAAATCTGAAAGACGTATCTGTTGATAAGCAGAGCTTCCAGCAGCCCTCAGCCCACCATGTCTCCCTAACCTTTGCTCCTCTCTTGACAAGCCTGATGTATGATATCAATATGCCTAGCTCACAATATGGAAATATCCCAAGAAGCCCAGTTCACCCATAAGGCTCTTCAAGGGGGACATGATTGAGACATACAAAATTATGCACAGGAAGGATAGAGTGGATAGAGAGATGCCCTTTACACTCTCACATAACACCAGAATCAGGGGACATCCGCTAAAATTGAGTGTTAGGAGGATTGGGACAGACAAAAGAAAAAATTTCTTTACTCAGCGTGTGGTAGGTCTGTGGAACTCCTTGCATCTCCTTGCCATCATCTTGCAGGTGATGGCATCTCACCTGGATGCCTTTAAAAGGGGATTGCACAAGTTTCTGGAGGAAAAATCCATTACAGGTTACAAGCCATGATGTGTATGTGCAACCTCCTGATTTAGAAATGGGCTATGTCAGAATGCCAGATGCAAGGGAGGGCACCAGGATGCAGGTCTCTTGTTATCTGGTGTGCTCTCTGGGGCATTTGGTGGGCCGCTGTGAGATACAGGAAGCTGGACTAGATGGGCCTATGGCCTGATCCAGTGGGGCTGTTCTTATTTTCTTACCTTTCATATTCAGTCTCTCACCCCAGGGAACACTGGTGCCCCTCTGTCTATGCTGAAGCTGGTGGTGAGGAACGAGGTTCCACAGGTTGGGGTTTATCTAAAATAAATAGATAACTATTTAGCAGGGCTAACGCTGAATCCCACCAGAAGAGGGTTGGCTTCATCTCAGCTGCCTGGGACCCCACGTCTAGAGCCCAGGAGACAGGGCCCCACTCACAGGACATGGGCGGAAAGAGCTGAGGATGTTGCCTTGCAGGGAAATTCTTCTGCTGGTTTAAAATGCTGAACAAACCCCTGGCAAACCCCTGGGCCACTGGCATTTCCACAGGGCTCCTCTGGGAGTCAGAGAGAAGCAGGGAAGCCAGTTTGCCCGAGACATTTCAAATGAGCTGTAACAGGGGTGCTTTATTTTGTGTCCCACCCCCTCATTTGTTCACCAGCAAAGTGCCCTAGCAAAAAGCAGGAGTGTGTGTGTGTGTGTGTGTGTGTGTGTGAGAGAGAGAGAGAGAGAGAGAAGCAAGTGGGCCACGAACCATTATCAGCACCAACTATAGCATTGAAATCACCAAGGATGAACAATGGCTCTTTTACGGGGCTCTTTTACGGGGAAACTGAACGCTTTCCACATGCGCTGCCTCGCATCACCTGGCAGGACAAAGTTCCAAACAACACAGTCCTGGAACGTGCTGAAATCCCTAGCATGTATGCACTGCTGAAACAGAGACGCCTGCGTTGGCTCGGTCATGTCCTGAGAATGGATGATGGCCGGATCCCAAAGGATCTCTTCTATGGTGAACTTGTGCAAGGAAAGACCACAGGTAGACCACAGCTGCAATACAAGGACATCTGCAAGAGGGATCTGAAGGCCTTAGGAGTGGACCTCAACAAGTGGGAAACCCTGGCCTCTGAGCGGCCCGCTTGGAGGCAGGCTGTGCAGCATGGCCTTTCCCAGTTTGAAGAGACACTTGGCCAACAGTCTGAGGCAAAGAGGCAAAGAAGGAAGGCCCATAGCCAGGGAGACAGACCAGGGACAGACTGCACTTGCTCCCGTTGTGGAAGGGATTGTCACTCCCGAATTGGCCTTTTCAGACATACTAGACGATGTTCCAAAACCACCTTTCAGAGCGCGATACCATAGTCTCTCGAGACTGAAGGTTGCCAACAACGATCCCCTGGGGGCTGGGGATAAGAATAGGCCCTCAGTTTGGCTGTACTTGTCATAAGAGGCGACTAAACAGCCACCGGGTAGATGGGACTCGTCAGCCTGGGAAGGCAGCTCATCTGAGAGAAGGAAAACTGATCCCAAACCTCCACTGCCTTGTGGCTACATCCAGTTATGGAAAAGGCTTCAGGAGTCAACCTCGAGGCAAAATCCAGAGCCGGAGTCCCTGAGGCAGTTCATGGCTGAACACGGTTACGTTCTGGCAACTCCTGCGACGCCGCTGGAACCAACCGTATTGGCCTCTGCCTTTCCATTGGACCATTTCAGCGACGTGGAGAGGGGGGATTTGCTGCATGGGTAACAGCCTATCCTCCATACCTACTTTACCCAGGCTTCACGCACTGGAGAGGACACTCTGTTCCAGAACCACCATTCAGAGTGTGACACCATAGTCTTCCGAGACTGAAGGATGCCAACAAGATGTATGTATGTATGTATGTATGTATGTATGCATGTATGCATGTATGGGTATACATGTAAAGATGTAATGCTTTAGAAGCCAGCACTGGTTTTGAAGGCAAGGGAGAGGGGCTGCTTTACACCAGCATTGGGGAGCCTGAACAACTTCGTGTTTTGCACCCCCCCTCCCCGGAATGTATGTGCTTACGGGGCAAAAATAGTCATCTTGTAGGTAGAAAGGAAGCTGATTCCCGTCCCCCCCTTTTCAGAAACTCAAAGTCTCTTTGCACAATCAAGGACATGGAGGATTTCCACAATTTCCAAACATGAAGACATGTGCAAAGCAGCAGCACAGTTTCTGACTGTGTGGGGAGGCTCAGTGAGACTTCCGAGAGGTCCCAGAGGCGGGCCAGGCTCCGTGCAGCGGGTATTTGCCCCTTTCACGTAAAGGCAGGTCCGCCACTGAGGCAGTTGCCTTGACAAAATCCAGGAGCAGAATTCTCGTTGTCTTGCCTGGTCTGGAGCCTGATCTTGTGAAACTTGCAGAAAAGTGCAAAGCTCATTAAAAAAAACTTCTTTTTAAAAGTTTTATTCAGGATGTTGGCAAGTTCCAGCTTTCTTGGTGTTCAATCATAGCTCATTTATGCTGTTCTTCTGTTCATTCCCCACCCAGGGACATACATTCAGAAGTGATTCAGCCCATCACCCCACCTCATCCACTGCCAAGGGAAGCTGGAGGTGTGTGGGTGCCTTCAAGTTTGTTTGGTGTTGGCACCGCCATTTTGCACCAAGTTCATCATGTGTCTCCATTGAGTTGGATTTGGATGGAGGTGATGAGGGAAGGATCCTTGTTAATGAGGGATTTCCTGGAACCAGGGGATGATCACCTCCGTGGATCTGTGCTTGGCTCGCTCTGTCCTCCCCTGGGCAAATGAAGGCTGTCTGGAGGCCAATGGCAGGGCTGTCCCTTCCTGGCTCAGGGAGACTCCTGCCCCTTCCTGTCTTTTCAAGGACTCTGCCTCTAGCCCCATATTTACACACCCAGATCCCCATTCCTTCCTTGCTTCCTTCCAAAGCATGTAAGGAACATACCATTACTTTGTGCAGAACCCACAATGTTTGGCAAGGGATACCCTAGGTTTTTTTTCCCCCTTCCTTGCACCAGGTGAATGCAAACTTGAGCAAGAGAGGGGGGGGGAGGGTTTCTCTAAGGAGGAAGTCTGAGCTCTGAGATCCAAATATGAGCACGTTTGTACACCTGATATGTTGAGAAGGCATTTAAATATGTATCTCAGAGTTCAGCCTTTCTTGTTCGAGGAACCCTCCTCCCTCCCTCCCTCCTTCAGCCAGGGCAGCCTTGTTCCTCACCACCAGCTCTGCTAATGGCAACAGCATTTCCTGGGGAGAGACACTGAGTATAGAAATGGTGGAATTCCCCACTGAAGAAGCCTCATCGGGGTTGTCCAAGTGTGCTCTCAAGATAGGTAGAGGGTTCATAAGCCCAGACTCACAAAGACCATCACCATAGTCCTGTTGCTCTTGGCTTCTGTTGGGATGCGCTAAGGGGAGGCTCTGAGATGCTCTCTTGATAGGCCTCGGCACAGGTGGGTAGAGCCAGGCGCCGTGCCAATCGGTGTGTTCAAGCTGACTGTCTCATTCTAGGGAATCTTTAATTGGCTGGATGAAAATCCACTCAGTCATTTGTCCGCTGAGTCAAAATGTGACACGTCTGAAAGTTGGCTCTCATGTTCTCATTGCCCACACCGGGGGGGGGGGGGGAGGAAGCTGGACGGCACCGTCTTGCCCAGCCCAGAAAGCATTTGAGGTCCGCTTTGCAATTCAAGTTGGACGGCCAGCGTCCTTGGGAGTGGCGCCACGTAGGGATTGGCACTGGTCCCTGCTCCAGCCCTGCTTGCAGCAGGGTCCACACCCAAACCCTACCCCTACTCCCTGGCCCACACCATCCCTGGACAAGCAGCTGTCTTGTCTAATAGGAGCAATAGGAGAGAGACAGAGAGAGGGGAGGGTTCCTCAAAGGAGGAGGGCCATGCCAGACCCTCAGGTACAGCGTGAGGTACCCAGTTAGGACACCGGCTGAACTCTGAGATCCATATATAAACGCCTTCTCAACATCTCAGGTGTACAAACATGTGTTCCAGTTTGGATCTCAGAGCTCAGCCTTCCTCCTTCGATCGATCTCCAACTCCATCTCATTAGGATCATCTGGTAAAAAAAATTGCCAAAATTTCTCTCATCCTGGCTCTTATCTCCTCTCCTTCCTGTTCTGGTATAGCTCTGAATCTTAAAATATTTTCTTTTTGCGCCCGTTCCATCAATGCCATCCTGTCTTGATTCCTCTCCTCTCTGACTTCCAAATCCTCCAATTTTGTCCCAGAAACTTTATTGTGTCATGATTTATCCCTTCTATCTTTGTCTCTGTTTCTTCCCACATTGTAGCCCAACGTGACATGTTTGTTTGCATCTGTAATTTCATCTCCTGCATTTCTTGATGCAATGTTTCAAATTTCCCATCCATCCCTTCTATTTTTTTCTGCAAATGATTTTCCATCTTCATTAGTCAATCTGAGCGGCCCGCTTGGAGGCAGTTTGAAGAGACACTTGGCCAACAGTCTGAGGCAAAGAGGCAAAGAAGGAAGGCCCATAGCCAGGGAGACAGACCAGGGACAGACTGCACTGCTCCCAGTGTGGAAGGGATTTTCACTCCCGAATCGGCCTTTTCAGCCACACTAGACGCTGTTCCAGAACCACCATCAGAGCGCGATACCAGAGTCTTTCGAGACTGAAGGTTGCCAACAACAATCTGTTCCAACGTAGCGCATCTCCTAGTGGTGGCCATTATCCCTTTAAAAATCTCAGTCTATCACAATCCACAGTTAATTATCTTAAATTTACACAGGTTTTCCAATCTGTAACACTTCACAAGCAGTTGTCTTAATTCCCCACCAGATGTCAGTATATTCCTTTATGAAAAATCCTCAGCAAAAAGCCTATTGTTTTAATTTTGTTATCTTCTGTTATTAATGTTGGTCACTTAAGCAAAGTATTATAACCATAACAAGCTTCTCACTTCCCAGAAGAAATGGTAAACAAAACTGATAAACTCAAAAAAAACCTTTATCAACATGACAAAAAAGCGAGACAGTCTACCTTCTGTCCCACACACTGTAGAGTTTTATAAAAAAACAATCCAAAGGATTAAACGCCAGAAGGGTTTTATAAAAATTCTTCATGTTTCTCTTCTTAACAATCACAATCCCAGCTTGTAAATTCAGCCAACTGGGCATTTATACTGTATTCCATAATTTCTTTCCTTTTAACTCTTTATTGTTCTTAATTCTTAATCCTTTAATTATTTCTTGCCTTGTTGCTGTTAGTCCCTCTTGTCTTTCAAGTCCAAATATTTCTTTCTCTTTCCTGACTCTGTTCTCCGCTACATGCCCCAGAAAAATAAAGCTGTAGGAAAGGGGGTCATGCTTAAGTCCCGGGTAGAGCTCGATAGCCTCCAAGTCCTTCACTCTGAAACTGTTTTAAACCCAGAGCCTTCACCCCAAGGAGTTAAAACAGGAGCATCTGGAGTGAATTGCGATTAATCTCATGCCATAGCCTCTTTCAGTCCAGGGGGGTTTAGATCAGGGGTACTTAAACTTTCAACTTAAGGGATGCTGGACCTTTAACAAGTGTATAGAAGAGAGAATTGCAGCAGGTGCAACTTGTCATCCCACAGATGACAAGGGGTCAGGGCTGCTTGAGGGAAGGGGGGGTCAGGGCTGCTCGTGGGAAGGGCTGCTTGGGGGTCAGGCCTGCTTGGGGGAAGGGGTCATGGCTGCTTGTGGGAAGGGGATTCAGTGCTGCTTGTGGGAAGGGGGATCAGGGCTGCTTGTGGCAAGGGGTCAGGGCTGCTTGGGGGTCAGGGCTGCTTGGGGGTCAGGGCTGCTTGTGGGAGGGGGGGTCAGGGCTGCTTGTGGGAAGGGGGGTCAGGGCTGCCTGTAGGTCCGGGCTGCTTGGGGTTCAGGGCTGCTTGTGAGAAGGGGTTAGGGCTGATTGGGGGTATTGGTCATGGCTGCTTGGGGGTCGGGGCTGCTTGTGGGAAGGGGGGTCAGGGCTGATTGTGGGAAGGTGGGTCAGGGCTGCTTGGGGGTCGGGGCTGCTTGTGGGAAGGGGGGTCAGGGCTGATTGTGGGAAGGTGGGTCAGGGCTGCTTGGGGGTCGGGGCTGCTTGTGGGAAGGGGGGTCAGGGCTGCTTGGGGGTCAGGGCTGCTTGTGGGAAGGGGATTCAGTGCTGCTTGTGGGAAGGGGGTTCAGCGCTGCTTGCGGGAAGGGGGGTCAGTGTGTAAAACCCTGTCCCTGGGGCAGGCCGGCGCTGTGGCTCAGGCGGGAGGGGACACGCAGCGGCGAGGGGGCGGGCCCTGTGGGGCGGGGCTCTTTGGCGGGAGCTGCTCCCGCTCCCTCCTCTTCGTCCCGCCTGCGCAGTCCTTTTCTGTAGACAGGCGGGGGCACGAGGCATTGGAAGGCCAATGCTCTGACTTTCACCCCCTGGGCCCAAATCTGTTTCCTTCTCTCTGCATCCCTCCTACTCCTGGTTCTGAAGGGGTCCTGCTGGATGACTCCTCGGAGGAGGAAGAAATAGGTTCCACTGAGTAGATAAGGAGTTCCCACCCACCCCTCTCTGGCTTTGCCTGTTGCTTTGGGGCTAAAGGCTGATTGTCCAGTCTCCTGTCCTTCCCTTTCCATTAAAGCTGAATACGCATTGAATCCTTGGTGTTGTCTATTATTATTAACTGTTAATTGTAGCAATAGATTCTGTTACATATCATCATCACTGTGGACATCATTTTAAATACAATACATGTTATAAATACAATCCCTTTCTCTGGGTTCTGCATTGTGTTTTTCAGTGGGGAAAAAGAATGCTGTGTGCCAAGAAGTCAAAGTCTCTCTTCTCAACAGTAGTGCTCATGTAGTATATTATTTATCTATACTACAGAGACCCCCAGAGAGAGAGTTGTCCATGGTGATGACTGTCCATGGTGCAAGGAGGGGGTGACTCTTTGACCTCTTAATACCCTGTGAGTTTTTGCTCACCCTGGACAGTTTTGCAGCCACTGTCAATCAGAAGGCTAAGAAAGGAAGCATCTCAGTTTGCCACACTTTCCTGGGAGTAAGCCCCATTGAATACAGTGGGACTTACCTCTGAGTAGATGCTGTCAATCAGAAGGTGAAGAAGGAAGCATCTCATCCTGGTCACTGAGGCTTTGATCCTATCCACACTTCCTGGGAGTAAGCCCCTTTGGCTATAATGACTTACTCCTGAGTAGACATGCATAGGCTTGGGCTCTCATGCTGCAGTAAGCTCTGTTGACTATAATGGGACTTACTTCTGAGTAGAAGGGCATAGGGATTGTGCCCTGACTTCCCACAAGCACAGGACTGCCCCATGGGGTTGGTTTTCATCCTTGGGGTTTGGGAACGCAGTTTTGTGCCTGGGATCTTTTCATTGCAATACAACGTGTTGTTACACAATGATTGTATAATACACTATCAGACACAAAGAGGCGATGCTCCCACAGCTGAAATTCCTCAGGTTAAAAAAGGCAGGAATGTGGCACAAAACATTACTTCATTAAGGGGACAATCCTATGCATGTCTACTCAGAAGTAAGTCCTATTGTGTTCAATGGGTCTTACTCCCAGGAAAGTGTGGCTAGGATTGCGGCCTTTGAGTGGAATCCTATGCTTATCTACTCAGAAGTAAATCTCATTATAGCCAATGGGGCTTATTCCCAGGAAAGTGGAAGTAGGACTGCAGCCTTAGGGCACAATCCCATGCATGTCTACTCAGAAGTAAGTCCTATTATGCTCAGTGAGGCTTTCTTCTAGAACCTGTGCAGTCACAATGCAGCCCTGAGGTAAGGGAAGAAATGTTCCCTGCCCCCCACCACAGGATGCAGTGCATGCGCTCTTGGTACAGCTGCACTGGCACTGGAAAATTGGATAGGATTGGTCCTAAGTCCTCTTAATTGTAACTTTCCAGCAGCAAGTCCTGGAGGTCTCCTTGTGACAAGGGAATGTTTGTTCCCTTACCTCGGGACTGCAATGTGGCTGCATTGGCTCTGGAAAGGTGGATAGCCCTTAGGCTGCAATCCTACTCACACCTGGGAAGCAAGCCCAATTGACTATATAATGTGATTTACTCCTGTGTAGGCTTGCATAGGATTGGGCTGCTATTCCCAGGTAAGTGTGCTGAGGATGGTACAGTTGGCATTGCTCCTTCCTTTAGGTTATTTTCTCCCCCCCCCCATGCAAGTGAAATGGCAGGCTGACCAGAAATTGAAGATATTTTGAAGGAGTTTGCAAATTGGGTTTAGGTCTTATCACCTAATGAAGAACTGGGAAGAACTTGTGATCAGGGTGAACCTCAAAACCTGCAAGGCTTGTTAAATGTGCTGTTAATTTTCATTTTTAGCCTGGGTTGTGGGTGCTTGGGCACCTTCACAGCTGCAACACTTTTGAAGGACTGTGGTGGGGAGGTTCTGCCTCACCTGCCTCCCCACCCACTGCAGGCCCCTACTTTGCACTCCCTGGTCAGTAGCAGCCCTCAAACTTGTGGGAGAATTGCCACTAGAGTAGACCAAAGTGATGGGTATCTGCTGTTGCCTGTCGGAAAGCAACCTAGAAGAACAGTCCCCTCATAGTACTCTTTTGCTCATTAGTGAAACTGTCCTTCAAGGCTGCCATTCTCTCTCAAACCCTGGAAGTCAACAACTCCCCTTGAACTTGTTGGGCTTCTGAGCATGCATTGGGTTGGAAGTTGGAGGGGGAAGCTTTAGAGCTCACTGGAATTCTTTTTGGGGCTGGGTTGTAAAAGCAATAGAGCAGTGTTTCTCAACCAGTAGTACTCATACCACCAGTGGTACTTGAGGTGGTGCCCAGTGGTACTCATGGCAGGACCCCCCCCCCAGACCTCCACTGCCTGGCAGTGAGACCAGCAATACGATGCAACAAACAGTGGTAGGAGGCTCAGTTCTGCTTTTCTTGCACTCAAAAAAGCCCTTCCATCTACCCTAGGAGCCCAATCCTATGCATGTCTACTCAGAAGTAAGTTCCATTATAGTCAATGGGACTTACTACCAGGAAAAAGTGGATAGGATTGTAGCCTGAGCCTCTTACCGTGGTTTGCTGCATCATGTCTGGCCTCTTAGTATGGAAATAACTGGTGATAGTCATTCCAGTTACTTCCAATTGTACTTCCCAGAGGTGGGCCATGCAAAATGGTACTGCGGGCAAGAGGCAGATGCTGAGGAATGCTGCAATAGAACAAAAAAGAAGGGGAGATGTAAGGATGTTACTATGCTGTTGTTGCTTTTGGTTGATGATGAGGTGTCAGACTATGTGCTCAGTGCTCTTTTGCTGACCAGATGTTCACCACTAAAAGTGAACCAGATCCTGGAGAGGATTGACTGCTCTGGTAAAAACCACCAAGTTCCCACTGAGAAGGAAGGTGGCCCAGCTCAAAGCCCAGTGCAGCAAGATGGTTTGTGCAGATGTGAAGGTGCTAAGCTGCTGTGGTGTCTCCAGAGGTTGGTAACCTGGAGCCCTGGCAGTTCCCACCTCCTCTTCTTGGTGCCTTCATTATACAACTGCCTTGAGAATTCAAGAAAAAATGTCCATTTGAAGTGTGCATTTCAGCCGCATGTTTATCCTCCTTGGAAACTAGTGGCCAGAGACCTGTAAGTATGACTATAGAGGACAGAATTGCAGCCTTGCAATTTGGATTTAGACATTGGGTGCGTGTTAAAGTTACAGTGCAATCCTATGACTGTCTACTCAGAAGTAAGTCCCATTATGTTCAATGGGACTTACTCCCAGGAAAGTGTGTACTGTACAGTATAGGAGCGCAGCCATAGTCTTTCAACTTCCTTTGCGGCAGACAATTGAAGCTGAGTTGCTCATTAGGACATAGAACCTGTTGCTAATTTATTTGAATCCCACCACTGTCTATATCTATATCAATTTTTATATCTCTATATCTGTATATATAGATATAGCTCAGGCAGCTGATCCAGCTGCTGGCCTGGAGGCATCCGATGGAATGGATATATAAAAATATATATATGGGGCATCGTCCCAAGCCCTCAGCCATTAGATTGGAGAGATGACACTCAATGTCCTGCTGGCAGTTACAACGAGGATTGGAGTGGAACCCAAAGAGGCACATGGAATTAGGAGAAACCAGAAAATGGCAAACATGATACAGATCTATAGACGAGCATCTATAGGCCCAGTTGTATTCACTGCCCCCCAAAATATTGGGCTGATGCTTTGGCTTTCACCCCCTAGGCCCAAATCTGTTTCATTCTCTCTGCATCCCTCCTACTCCTGGTTCTGAAGGGATCCTGCTTGATGACTCCTCGAAGGTGGAAAAATAGATTCCACTGAGTAGATAAGCAGTTCCCATCCACACCTCTCTTGCTTTGTCTGTTGCTTTGGGGCTAAAGGCTGATTGTCCAGTCTCCTGGCCTTTCCTATCTGTTAAAGCTGGATATGCATTGAATCCTTGGTGTTGTCTATGATTATTAACTATAAATTGTAACAATATATTCTATTACATGTCATCAGCCTCATACACATGAATAAATAAATATAAAGGTATAGATAGATATAAATATTAACAGGTATTATAAATAATATAATAAATTATTTTCACTGCTGATTTATTGCTGCTGGCTGTTTTATGTATTTTATTGACATTTTTATATAAAAATATTTTATGTATTTTATTGCATTTTTATGATTTTTAAATGTTGATAGTCAACTTGGTGCCCTGTGGGGAGAAAGGAGGAATACAAATCAAATCAAATCAAATCAAAACAACACACACACACACACACACACACACACACACACACACACACACACAGAGTGCTTTTTTCAAAAAAAAAGGGGGGGAGCAGGAAATCACAACTTGTTAATCTTTTATTCATTTATTTATTTTTAAATTTATTTTATGTATGTATTCATTTCAATTCCCTCTCTTTAAATCCCCATTCCGAAACTACTTAAGAACTAGAAAATGAGGGGAGATCTTCAAGAGAGAAGAACAAAAAGAGACGGAGCACCTTTGCAGCGCACACCAGGGATTATAGCAAGGCTTGTTGCATGTATTTGCAAATATGTAACAACCAAAAAATTTAATTAAAACTTTTAAAACATTTAATAAATATTGGTTAAAACAATTGATGAATGCAAAATATAAAAAATGATTACATAGAATCACTCTACAGATTTGTGTGAACCCAAATCAAATAGCACACAGGGGAGAGGGGGCACAAAAGATGGGTTAATTAACTGATTAATAAAAAACTCATGGATCAAAAATCATGTGGTCACACACCCTCTATTGGCTCAAGACATTGAAACATGATTGGTGCAAAGAATAGAACATCCCCTGCCCACTCTATCACCACATCTTGTGGCCAGGAGTTCCACAGGCACTCAGTGTGAGTGGACACACCTGGTTCTGGTGTTCTGTGAGGGGGAAAACTGCATCCCCCTATCCACTGTATTTATCACCATGTCCTGAGGCAAGGAGTTCCACAGACACTCAGTGTTCCAACCCCTAAAATTCAGCCACTGAATTGTGGGCAACAGATTCAGAACAGTCCAAAGAAAGTTCTTCTACCCACATGTACAGAATTTGCAGCCACAAGATGTGGTGATGACCAATCTCAGGCATGTCTACTCAGAAGTCAGTCCCATTCGAGTCAGTGGGGCTTCCTCCCAGGAAAGTGTGGACAGGATTGGGAGCTGGGTGGGTGTGGGAAAGTTGGTTAGGGCCGGGCTTGCCAGGCCAGCAAGGTTCAGCGTGCTGCAGAAACAGGACCATGAGCCCTAGTCTAGCCATGTCTACTCAGGAGCAAGTCCCACTGAAGTCAATGGGGCTTACTCCCAGGAAAGTGTGGCTAGGACTGCAACCTTAGAGCCCAAGCCTAGGCATGTCTACTCAGAAGCAAGTCCCACTATAGGCAGTGGGGCTTACTCCCAGGTAAGTGTGGTGAGGAGTTGAACCCCCTCGAATAGGGGGGGAATGGGCGGAGCTCAGCTCCCAGCCCAGAAGGTGCTCCTCCCTCTCCCGACTCGCCCTGCCCGAGGCAGACACCAGGTGGCGCCAGAGGACTAGCTTGCCTGGGGGAGCCCGGCAGAGGGACCCTGAGCTCAGCCAGCCAGCCAGGCGTGTGCATTGTGTGTGCCAGGGGGCTGGGCGGTGGACATCCCGGCTCCTCCCGCCTTTCTTCCCATTATTATTATTATTATTATTAACAGTATTTATATACCGCTTTCAACTAAAAGTTCCCAAAGCGGTTTACAGGGAAAAATCAAATCACTAAATGGCTCCCTGTCCCAAAAGGGCTCACAATCTAAAGCAGGGGTCAGGGAACTTTTTTACCTCTTACCCCCCAAAAAATTTATAAACGCAGACGTTACCCCCTTGATTTGAAAGTAAGGAAATCATACATCCAATAACATTTTGAATTCAAATACTGTATTTAAAATTACTTTGAAAGCTTCAACTTACTTGAAAACTTCAGGTTTTGGAGAAATGATGTTGCTTCATCTTGGATACGAGATCATCAATATTGGGACATTTTGATGTCAGAGCAATATGGATACAGTCTTCCGGGTCCAATCGATTTCTTGTCTTTGTTTTTATGTTCGTAAGAGTGGAAAATCCTTGTTCGCAAAGGTAGGTTGTTGCAAAAGGCAGCAACTTTTTGAATGCTTCCTCATGTGCAATTTTGAAGGCCTTTGCAGGTGTTGACATCCAAAAATGTGAAAGATCTGCTTTGTTTTCAAATGCAATCTGTGCTTCATTACTGCATTGAAGCTCAAGAAGTGACTCTGCCAACCCTTGAGGCTCTTCTGGTACAGCACAAATTTCACATTTAAAGGGGTCTACAATCCAACTGACAGCATGTGAATCAAGATCTGGAAAGTAATCAGAGAACCGCTCTTTGAGTTTAGTAAGATGCCTTATAACTGTATCCTTGATGTCTTCAAAAGTAATATTTTCACAATCTTCCAAGAACAAAGCTAACGTTGAAAAGGTAGCTATCTTTTTCTGTTCAACTTTTTGCCTCCAATATGAAAGCTTTGATCCAAATGCAGAAATCTTTTCTCTGGCTGAAATTATATTTATGTTTTTTCCTTGCAATTCTTTGTTCAATACATTAACATGCTCAAACATATCTGCTAAATATGCAAGATGTGCAACCCACAAGGGGTTTGTAAACTTCTCTGCAAGAACATGCTTTTGCTCAACCATAAAACTTTCAAGTTCAGTTTTGAGAGCCCACACTCGGTTCAGAACATTTCCACGTGAGAGCCACCTCACTTCAGTATGATAAAGTAGGTCTGTATATTCAGCATCACCAGCTTTACATAATTCACGAAATAATCGCGTGTTTAGTGCATGTCCTTTGACAACATTGACAATCTTCATAACATCATGCATGACGGCCTCTAATGTAGGTTCCAAATGTTTCACAAGCAGAGCCTGGCGATGGATAATACAGTGGTTTACTTCAACTTTTGGGTTTCTCTCTCTCACAAAAGCCACAAAACCATTAACATGACCCAACATAGCTGGAGCTCCATCAACAGACACAGCAAGGCAGTCTTCCCACTTTAAATTGACGTCATTAAAGTATTCATTAACTTTATTGAAGATATCAATTCCACGAGATCACAAGTCAAGAGGAGAACAAAACAACAATTCCTCTTCAATTAAATGTAAACCTTTGTAGCGGACATATACCATCAGCTGAGAATTACTACTAACATCCGTAGTCTCATCTAGCTGAATAGCAAAGTATTTACTCTCTTTTACTGAGGAAATAACTTGTTGCCTCACATTTTTTGCTAAAATAGAAACTCTTTCTTTAACAACTCTTGCAGACAAGGGCACACAATTTAGTTTCTTGGCTTCATTCTGACCACACATAATCTCTGCCATTTTCAAAGCTGCTGGTTTAACCAAATCCTCACCAATAGTATAAGGTTTTTTGTTTCGGGCAATCAACCAGGCCACTTCAAAGCTAGCCTTGGATGCTGAACATTGACTGAATGTACCTCTAAAGCTGCTGTCCAATCTTTGTCTTTTGACAGACATTTCCAAATTGACAAAATATTCCCGTGGTTTTGAAGCCAGATGTGGGTGCAAATTATCCAAGTGTTTCTTCAATTGACTCTTTTTCAAAGATTCTGCAGTCAGTACTTTCAAACAAACAACACACTGTGGTTTCATTATTCCTTTGTCGTCAATTTGGGTAAACCCATAATCAAGGAATTCTTCCTGGTATATTCTTTTTCTAATTGATGTCATCTGAAGGGTGAAAAAGACAATGATTGGAAAAGTTGTAACCCTGACTGACAGGCTGTGTACCGAATTAGCAGGATGCACCAAATTTAATAAAGATGTGCATTATTTTTACTGGAACACATTGCACACCAGCCATGGGGTGGTATATAGTGAGTAGTTAGGTGTCCAACGTGCCTAGCAAGTTGCATTATATTTTTGCTATCTCACAGAGGATTTTATCATCATCATTATCAATGGCTGGCAGAGTGGTGTTGGCAATGATGTGCTTGCTAGAGACAGCCAAGGCAGGAGACACTGACGGCCCGGCGCTGTGTGATGACATCATCACTACAGCGCCGGGCAGCTCCAGTCTCCCGCACAGAGCGGAGAGAGCGGGCGGCTGCGATACACGCAGGCTGTGGATACAGCCTGAGTGTATCGCCTGCTCCCTTCCGCTCACCGCATCTGAAGGTGAGCGGAAGGGAGCAGGGCAGCGGGCGGTGTGCACACAGCGCACCAGCCCGCTGCCGGCCCCCTGGAGCGGGTGGAGAGCGGGTGCGCTGACTCCCTCCGCTACCTCCCCGCCCGGCGCCCACACACAGTTAGGTAAGGCAACCTTACCTATCGCTTCTTCGTCTGACACTCCTCGCAGGCAGACTGAAGATGGCGGCTCTGGATCAGGTGGTACCCGCTCTCTCTACAGCGCTTGCGCCATACACGTAAACGCTGGAGCAGTCCACTGAGAGAGCGGGGGGGAGCAGAGCAGAGAAGGAGGATGCGGTGACACTGACACACACTGACACTGGCCGTCCGTGCTATAATGAACCGTAATAACTGCTGCTATGCCGATAGTTCCGCCATTGGCCAGCGCAACCTCCTCATTACCCCCAGATTTTCACTTTTACCCCATTTGGGGTAATTTACCCCTGTTCCCTGACCACTGATCTAAAGAGATGCCAAGGAATACCAGCAGAAGCCACTAGAACAGACACTGCTGTGGTGAGGTGGGCCAGTTACTCTCCCCCTGCTGAAAAAAGGAGCACCCACTTGAAAAAGTGCCTCTTACCCAATCAGCAGGGGTAGTGATGCATTTAGCATCCCTGAGTGTTGGGCACCCCATGGGTGGCAGCGGAGGGGGGACTGAGAGTGGGTCCCGCTCGCACCTTCTGTTCTGCTGGGAACCTGCACCTCAACCTAGCTGCAGCCAGGTGTCTACAGCCTGCCTCTCGGAGCTTCCCCGGATCACGACCACTTCACCCCCACAGAAGACCAGAGCCAAGAGCTGCGATGATGAACTTGACGAGTTTCCATTCATAAACCTCTCATCTCTCCATAGAGCACACACTGAAATCCTCGATGGCGCCTCCTCAATGGGAAATTCAGCGGCTTCAGTCTCTCTCTCTCCAGGAAATGCTGGGGCCAGGCTGTCTATGGCAAAGCAGGCAGTGAGGAACGGGCCTGAGCTTTTGGCCTGATCCAGCGGGGCTCTTTTTCTGTTCCTAAGCCCACTGCCTTCGCTAAAATCTGCCCAACTCAGGCACGGAGATGATGCCTGGAAACCTGGAAAGACCACTGCACACTGGTCCTGCTTTGAGCTTGTGTTTGTGTGTCTGCCACGTGTGTCGAAAAACAAGTTGCTTCTCAAGCACCAGATTGCGGATCTCTTGTCTCGTGTGCTTCCTGGGCCGTTTGGTGAGCCACTGTGCGATATTTCTTTACCCAGCATGTGATTAGTCTGTGGAACTCCTTGCCACAAGAAGTAGTGATGGCATCTTGCCTTGATGCCTTTGAGAGGGGATTGGACAAATTCCTGGAGGAAAAGTCCGTCACAGGTTACAAGCCATAGTAGGTATGTGAAAGCTCCTGGTTGTAGAGGTAGGCTACCTCAGAGTGAGAGATGCAGGGGAGGACACCATGACATTGGCCCACCAAATGCCCCAGGGACCACGCAAGACAATGTGAGATACGGGAAGCTGGACTAGATGGGCCTTTGGCCTGATCCAGCAGGGCTCTTCTTATGTTCCTAAGGCCACTGGATTCTCTAAAATCTGCCCAACTCAGACATGGAGATGATGCCTGCCTGCGCTGGCTCTTCTTCACTACGTATTCAGCACAGAGGCTGCAGAAAAGCCTTTGGGGCACATTCCCATTTCCATCTAATCTCCAAGTAGGAAAGGAATCCCTGTGTCTTGGCCCTGCTTGGAAGGTTAAATAAATACATAAATAATGTGCACCAAAGATTCAACGCAAATTCAGCTATAATGGAAAGGAAAGGGCAGGGGACTGGAAATTATCCTTCCGCCCCAAAAGGAATAAGCAAAGCCAGAGAGGGGTGGACGGGAACACCTTTTCTGCGCAGTGAAACCCATTTCTCAAAGGAGTTTTTAGCAGGATCCCCACAGAAACAGGAGCAGCAGAGAATCAGGGCTTGGGAGGGGACCTAGGCTACGCTGGGGTCAGGGGTGAAAGCCAAAGCTTGGGTCCATCTTCTTTTGGGGGGAGGGGGCTACAGATAACTGAGTCTAGATGCTCATCTGTGGGTCTTCGTCACGCTTGCTGTTTCCCGGTTGTTCCAATTCCATATGTCTATTCAGATGTCAGTCTAACTTCCATCAGAATATTGACCTCCTGAGGACTCACAGGGCCAGATGCAGCAAAGCTTCCAGTTTTCGCAAGACCCCCATCAGAGTCACTGCTGGGAGAAGACCCGGATCCAGCTGCTGACCAGAAGGCATTCGATAGAACGATGTTCAGTGGGGCACGATCTTCTGTGGTCTGGGTGTTGACCTGAGCCTGAAACAGACCAACAGAGAAGAGCACGTTCAACACGGAGCATGAGAGCCCCACTCCTTGTCTATGGCTGGAGCTAGCAGGTCAAGGGGACTCCTGGATGCCAGACCTGAAGCACCCCCAAAGCTGAGACATTGGAGGCTGGGCCCAATGACACCCCAAGAAGACCACCATGCCTTGAAGATGGGATAGGGGGATCTGTGACTATGATGGGACCAGGCTGGATGGAGGGGACGTCCCAGATTTGCCCTCTCGCCATTAAGATCATAAAGAGCTGGAGAAACATTTTGGGCACATGGGAAGCCCTCACTGATATCCGTCAATGGGGAGCTGATGCTTCTTTCGTTGGGGGGAACTGAAAGATGCAGGCCCACCCACCCCTGCAGCTGGAATGGGACAGTCGAGAATCACACGGGAGTTCTCTTGGGGACGATGATAGCTCCGGAACCCAAATGCCCCAGGGTGCTTTTCAAACCCAAGTCTCCCTGGGAGGAGCCCACATGTGGGGGGATGTAGGAGAGGATGGGAGGGCACTGTCAGTCCGGCAGGGTTCCATCACCCCATGGGGGTCCATGTCTGTTCCCCAAACAAACCCTGTTCTGTGCACCTCTAGGGTGGGCTCTGGGCTATGACTTGGTAGGAACCAGGTTGTGTTGTGTTGACTCGCTGCCCATAATGTGTGTGTGGGGAGGGGGTGTCAAGAGAGAATTTAAAAATCAGGTATAGCCAAGTTAATCCTTCAATCTGTGTTTTCATTTGTCACGTCACATATCAGGGCAACGTATCGGTCAGAGGCATACCCATCTTGCGAGGGCGCTTGGATATGGGCCAAATCCTAAATAGTGTGTGCATGTTTATCACCGGCACGCACTGTCTCTGATGTGCCATAGAGCTTGTTTGCGAGGCCCCAGTGCTGGTGCTGGCTTATCACTGGCTGGCCCTGGGCTAGTGCTGATGGATCACCAGTGCTCTGTCACTCATCGATTGCGCAGACAGCTGGGCGGCAGAGAGGTAGGTGGGGCTTGGGGGGAGGCGGAGAGGAGGCATTCCAGGCGGGGAGTGCAGGGAGAGGGCTGGGAGGAGGCCTGCCCTTGTGGCTGCCTCAGTGACACCCATTTGTGGGTCAGAGATTTCTGTCCACAGCAGGCCACAGAGTATCCTGTGTTGGCCCAATAAGGAGAAAGTGATCGGGGCCAGCCCAGAACACACTCTCCCTGTTTCTAACCCTAGACAACCGAGATGATGACCACACGAGGACATGGCCGTCAAGTTGGCATTGGCCCTCAGGCTTCATTTCTACTTCTCTTTGGTAGCAGAGGGGACTCTATGACTCTGGCTGACCCTCCTTCCTTATATCCGTGGACTGAACGAGGGGCAAGGGATCGTCCCCCCCAATCCTCAGGCCATGAGTCCCTGGCTCCCAGAGGAGCCTTGTGGAGATGCCAGGGATCCAGGCCACATGGCCCTGAAATTGTGTCTCCATCAACAGCGAAGGGCAGGATGCATCACCTGTCATGTTAGAAAAGAAACAGCTGCTGATGGCCAGCTGGGGGCGCTCTAGGTCCAGGAGAGGGGCTTATTCAACATTTTAAACCAGAATTTTTTAACTCTCATGTGAATTGGTGTAAGTATGAGTGAGACACGACCAGTGATATGATCTTGTGCAGAGCAGTCTCTACCCAGACCTTACCCGCCCAGAACGTGGCCATAACCACAAGTAAGCACATGGGTGTTGCCTCCCATTGCAGCTGAACATAAGAACGTAAGAACAGCCCCACTGGATCAGGCCACAGGCCCATCTAGTCCAGCTTCCTGTATCTCACAGTGGCCCTATTGTGGGGCTAATTTCCTGACCCAGGGGAAGTGGACTCGACCCTTTCTCCTGAGGAGCCACCGGTGACTGCCTTGTTGCGCACAGGATGCCACGGCAACCATTTTGGCACCGTGGCAATCTCAGCTCAACGGGAAGCTCAGGATTTGGCTCTGCACTGTTTTCTTACTGAAGACCTGTCTTTCCAGCACGTGACATGGTGATGACAGGTTCTTTGCTGCTGTCCTGTCCCTTTGAGCAGGAAGCTCAAAGTGAAATATGAGGTTCCCCCCAAAAAAATTGTGCACAGGGCATTCAAAGAGGCACCCCCTCTTTAGGCTGGTGTTACAGAATGAATAGGTGGCCAGCTAACCCCAGGGTGAGCCAACACTCACAGGGTATTCAGAGGTCAAAGTGGCACTCCCCCTTCTTTGCAAAATTTGGAAGAGCTGAGACCTGTATGCTAAGGGTTTAAAAAATATTTGGGGTGGGGGCTTTGGGGGGTTACTGAAGGAATAGGTGGCCAGCTAACCCCAGGGTGAGCCAACACTCACATGGTTGTCAGACGTCAAAGAGACACCCCCTCTTTGCACCATGGACAGTTAACACCATGAACAACCCTCTCTCTCTCAAAAAAAACAAAACAAAACAAAACAAAACAAAACAAAACACAATAGATAGATAGATAGATAGATAGATAGATAGATAGATAGATAGATAGATAGATAGATAGATAGATAGATAGATAGAATATATTGTTACAATTAATAGTTAATAACAACAGACAACACCAAAGATTAAATGCGTATTCAGCTTTAATGGAAAGGGAAGGACAGGAGACTGGACAATCAGCTTTTAGCCTCAAAGCAACAGACAAAGCCAGAGAGGGGTGGGTGGGAACTCCTTATCTACTCAGTGGAACCTATTTCTTCCTCCACCGAGGAGTCATCAAGCAGGACCCCTTCAGAACCAGGAGTAGGAGGAATTCAGAGAGAAGAAAACAGATTTGGGCCCAGGGGGTGAAAGTCAAAGCATTGGCCTGATATTTGGGGGGCAGTGAATACAACTGGGCCCAGATGCTCAACTATAGATCTGTGTCATGGTCGCCGTGTTCTGGTTGCTCCTAATTCCATGTGCCTCCACTCAGTTGTCAGTGCCCGCAGGATACTGAGCGTTGCCTCTCAAAGCAGATGGCTGAGGGGTATTGATGGGAACCGGCATGGAGACAGTAACCGCACAGGCAAGTGGAGCTGGAACAGAGTATGGTGCTGGTGGGCCCCCCTGGAACCTCACAGCTCCAGGCACAGCAAGGCTTCCAGCTGTTATCGCAAGACCCCCATCGGAGTCTCTGGTGGGAGATGACTCCAATACAGCCAGCAATGATGAGTATCTCTCTCTCTCTTCCCCCCCCCCCAGAGGGCAGCGATTCCCCTCCCAGCTGGCAGCCATACCAAAAAGTCCACAGAGCCCTCCTGAAATGGCCCACAGCCTGGAGAGGCTGGGAGGGGCAGTTCACGCCAATTGGGCCTTGACTCCAAGCAAGACTGTGTACATCAGGTTTCTTAAGAGAGGAGCAAAGGTTAGTGAGACATGGTGGGCTGACAGCTCGCTCTGTCCTCCCCTGGGCAAATGAAGGCTGAAGGCTGTCTGGAGGCCAATGGCAGGGCCACCCCTTCCTGGCTCAGGGCAAATCCTGCCCCTTCCAGTCTTTTCAAGAACTCTGCCTCTAGCCCCACATTTATACACACAGATCCCCCTTCCTTCCTTCCTTCCTTCCTCTCCTTCCTTCCTTCCTTCCAAAGCATGTAAGGAACATACCATTACATTGTGCAGAACCCCCAAAGTCTGGGAAGGGATACTCCAGGTTATTTTTTCCCTTCCTTGCATCAGGTGAATATGAGCTTGAACAACAGAGAGAGAGAGAGACAGAGAGAGACAGAGAGAGAGAGAGGAGGGCTCCTTGAAGGAGGAAGGCTGAGCTCTGAGCTCCACATATTTTACACCTGAGATGTTGAGAAGGCATTTATATATGGATAAATATATATCCATATATTTATGGATATGAGCGTGAGACAGGGTTGAGCAGTGAGGATATATATATTTTCTTGGTCTCAATCTAAGGTGATTCCACTTGCTTTGTACGGCTGTTTTTCTTTGGGGTGTGGATGAGTTTGCTCCTATTAGACAAGACAGCTGCTTGTCCAGGGATGGTGTGGGCCAGGGAGTAGGGGTAGGGTTTGGGTGTGGACCCTGCTGCAAGCAGGGCTGGAGCAGGGACCAGTGCCAATCCCTACGTGGCGCCACTCCCAAGGACACTGGCCTTCCAACTTGATTTGCAAAGCAGACCTCAAAAGCTTTCTGGCCTGGGCAAGACGGTGCCGTTCAGCTTCCTCCCCCCCTCGGTGTGGGCAATGAGAACTTGAGAGCCAACTTTCAGACGTGTCATATTTTGACTCGGCGGACAAATGACTGAGTGGATTTTCATCCAGTCAATTAAAGATTCCCTAGAATGGGACAGTCGGCTTGGAACACACCGATCGGCACGGGGCCTGGCTCTACCCACCTGTGCCGAGGCAGTCAGTCGGGGCTTGGTTCACTCTGTCCTCCCCTGGGCATTTCAGGCTGTTTGGGCGCCAATGGCACAGTCAGAACTTGCTGGCTCAGGGAGAGTCCTGCCCCATCCAGTGTTCCAAAGAACTTTGCCTCCAGACCCCCGTCTCCACCCCCAGCTCCCCCTTCCTTCCTTCCTTGCTCCATTCATTCCAAAGTTGGGGGGGCATCCAGCAGGAGTGTCAAGCTTGACCAATCAGAGTGTTACATTCTGTGTTTCCCCCCAAGCAAGATACAAATATTTGGTGCAGAACCCCAAGGTCTGGCAATAGAGACCCCAGGTTCTTCCTTCCTGTGCACCAGGTGAATGTGAGATTCAGGAAAGGACAGTAGAGGAGTTCTGTTGCCTTTGCTTTTTCTCTACCTTTTCCATCTTTTGCTCCCCTCTCATTTACCTGCCCCACCAGATCTCCCCGGGGGTCACTGCTGCCCTACCAGGGCTGTGTCAGTGTGTGCATGGGCTTCCCCTCCTCCTCTGTCACAGTTCGGGAATCTGGTCACTTCTGTGGTGCCTGAGTCTTCCCTTATGGCACAATCCTATCCATGTCTACTTAGAGGCAAGTCTCATTGTATTTAATCAGGCTTACTCCCGGGAAAGTGTACGTATTCTTGCCACTGTGGTCGCTATGAAACGGCCTTCTTCTCAGCTGCAGAAACCTGTGTGATTGTTTTGCTCTCAGAACTCAGCCTTCCTCCTCCAAGGAGTCCTGCTCTCCCCCCTCTCTTCTCCTCTTCCTCAAAGGTCATCTGCTTGGCCCCTACCTGGCTCAAAAAGGAAGCCAACTGGTCTGAGACATGGAGCACATGGAGCTACGTGCAGATATGTTCAGATTAGCCCCCCTTCTCTGATTTTGAGCTCGCCCCTGATCCCTTCGTGTCAATTCAGGATTCATTTCCTCCACAAACTCTATCCATGCTTCCCATTGTTTGAAATGTGGGTGGTTGCGTTCAGCACATGTTGCACTAGGCACATAGACTTGTGGCAGAATGATCAGGTGGGATGGCGCACCTGTTCTGAATGCAGCTCCAAGTGCTCCGTGTCTCACAGCAGTTGGCTACCTTCCTGAGCCAGGTAGGAAATTTTCACCACTCACCTCCTTGCCCATGGGTGATGCTCTATTCACCTGCTGTAAACGGCTCCCTTTGGCCTGTATTTTCTGTGCTTAAGCAGGACGGCCACATGTGGCAGTGACGGTGTGGGCCAGCGAGTAGGAGCATAGATGTGGTGTGCACCAAGAGAGAAATCGGATCAGGGTGGAGGGGGCTGAGTGCCACTCCAAGCATGCTACCCGACTTACTGACACCGGCTGTTGGTCCATCAGAGTTGGATTACGAAACAGACTCCAAATGCCCCAGGGCAGTGGAAGCGGAAAAGTCATTTTATACTGGCAAGGATTTTGCTCTCGAGCAGACGAACACAATGGGAGGGGCAAGCAGTGTTCAGTTCCTGAACATTTGTGAGTCTGAAATCAATGCGCATCTCTAGTCTCGACATGCCCACAGCTGTGGGGTAATATTCAATCATTGCCAACGAGCCTGCTGTTCTTTGACTTAAGAGCATACGACGAAAACAACAATTGGAAGAAGTCTGTCCAGTTCCAACCAACCCTGGCACTAAGTTGGCACGTCTTGGCTCACTCTTTGGGAAAAAAAGGCCTGCCTCTGGGACCACAGGGAAGTCTCACTGAGCCTCCCCACACAGTCAGAAACTGTGCTGCTGCTTTGCACATGTCTTCATGCTTGGAAATTGTGGAAATCCTCCATGTCCTTGATTGTGCAAAGAGACTTTGAGTTTCTGAAAAGGGGGGGAAGGGAATCAGCTTCCTTTCTACCTACAAGATGACTATTTTTGCCCCGTAAGCACATACATTCCTGGGAGAGGGGGGTGCAAAACACAAAGTTGTGCAGGCTCCCCCAATGCTGGTCTAAAGCAGACCATCTCCCTTGCCTTCAAAACCAGTGGTGGCTTCTAAAGCATTGCACCTTTCCATGTATACACATACAAACATACATACATATTTAATTATATACACACACATACATACATATATATTTATTTATATATATATTCTATATATATTTAATTAATATAGATTTAATTTTCTATATATCTCTATATATATATATTTAATATATATATAATTATATATATTATTATATTTAATTCTATATATATAGAATTAAATATATTTATGTATATGTGTGTATATGTATGTATGTATATATGTATATATGTGTATATACATGCATGTACACAAACACAGATACAAACATATACATATTTATATATACAGAAATATATGAATGTGTGAGTTTTTATATATAAAACATTTATACATTACATAAATAATGTGTATATATAATGTAAAATGTATGTAATGTACTATATATATAACATTTCAAAACATAGTGCAACCTATGGATCTTTCTCTCTCTCTCTCACACACACACACACACACACACACACACACACACACACACACGCACACACATGCCTGCTTCGTGCTATGGCACTCTGTTGGTGAATAAATGAGGGGGTGGGACTCAAAATAAAGCACCCCTGTTACAGCTAATTTGAAATGTCTCCGGCAAACTGGCTTCCCTGCTTCTCTCTGACTCCCAGAGGAGCCCTGTGGAAATGCCAGCGGCCCAGGGGTTTGCCAGGGGTTTGTTCAGCATTTTTAACCAGCAGTAGAAAACCCAGTGAAAATGAATGTCATTTTTCCAGGCGCATCTCATGCTCAGACTTTCCCTGTCCCATTTGTCCGATTTCCCTGCACGGCAACATCCTCAGCTCTTTCCACCCATGTCCTGTGAGTGGGGCCCTGTCTCTTGGGCTCTAGATGTGGGGTCCCAGGCAGCTGAGATGAAGCCAACCCTCTTCTGGTGGGATTCAGAGTTAGCCCTGCTAAATAGTTATCTATTTATTTTAGATAAACCCCAACCTGTGGAACCTCGTTCCTCACCACCAGCTTCAGCATAGACAGAGGGGCACCAGTGTTCCCTGGGGTGAGAGACTGAATATGAAAGGTAAGAAAATAAGAACAGCCCCACTGGATCAGGCCATAGGCCCATCTAGTCCAGCTTCCTGTATCTCACAGCGGCCCACCAAATGCACCAGGGAGCACACCAGATAACAAGAGACCTGCATCCTGGTGCCCTCTCTTGCATCTGGCATTCTGACATAGCCCATTTCTAAAATCAGGAGGTTGCACATACACATCATGGCTTGTAACCCGTAATGGATCTTTCCTCCAGAAACTTTTGCAATCCCCTTTTAAAGGCATCCAGGCCAGACGCCATCACCACATCCTGTGGAAAGGAGTTCCACAGACCTACCACACGCTGAGTAAAGAAATATTTTCTTTTGTCTGTCCCAACCCTCCCAACACTCAATTTTAGTGGATGTCCCCTGGTTCTGGTGTTATGTGAGAGTGTAAAGAGCATCTCTCTAGCCACTCTATCCTTCCCGTGCATAATTTGGGATGTCTCAATCATGTCCCCCCCCCTCAGGCGCCTCTTCTAGGCTGAAGAGGCCCAAATGCCGTAGCCTTCCCTCATAAGGAAGGTGCCCCAGCCCATTCAAAACATCCACCAGAAAGCCGCATTCTTTCCTTTTCTTTGGAATTATAAGTGGAACCTCCTTCATCAAAATAATCTGTACTCCTTCTACTGTGAGCTTTATCTTTGCATGTTGCTGTAGAACCATATCTCTTATCCTTTTCCTGTGAAATGCACTAATATATCTCTTGGACGTTTCCTCAACCTTGTAATCCTTGTATTTACTCTGTAGACACTTCCCACATTGTATCCCAACGTGACTTGTTTGTTTGCATCTGTAATTTCATCTCCTGCATTTCTTGATGCAATGCTTCAAATTTCCCATCCATCCCTTCCATTTTTTTCTGCAAAAAATTTTCCATCTTCATTAGTAAATCTTGAGTAGCTTCCAGATTCAACTCTTTCCCTGTTGATCTTGGTGGGGATTTCTCTTATGTATCTGTTCCAACGTATTACATCTCCTAGTGGTGGCCATTATCCCTTTAAAAATCTCACTCTATCATAATCCACAATTCACAGTCTATCCACAATCCACAATCCACAATCTATCAAATTATCTTAAATTTCCACAGGTGTTCCAATCATTACACTTCATAAGTAGTTGTCTTAATTCGCCACCAGATGTCAGTATATTCCTTTATGCAGAAACCTCAGGAAAAAGCCTATTGTTTATTTTTGTTTATGTTCTGGTATTAATGTTGGTAACTTAATAAAGTATTAAAACCATAACAAGCTTCCCACTTCCCAGAAAAAAATGGTAAACAAACTGAAAAATTCAAAAAAAAACTTTACCAACATGTCATAAAAGCAAGACAGTCTTCCTTCTGTCCCACACAATGTAGTTTTATTTTTAAAAATCCAAAGGAATCCAACCCAATATGGTTTTATAAAAACTCTTAACGTTTCTCTTCTTAACAGTCTCAATCTCAGCTTGAAAATCCACCCAACTGGGCATTTATACTGTATTCCATAATTTCTTTCCTTTTAACTCTTTTTAGTTCTTAATTCTTAATCCTTTAATTATTTCTGGTCTTGTTGCTGTTAGTCCCTCTTGTCTTTCAAGTCAAATATTTCTTTCCTGACTCTGTTCTCCGCTACGTGCCCCAGAAAAATAAAGTTGTAGGAAGGGGGGTCAGGCTTAAGTCTCTGGCAGAGCTCAAAAGCCTCCAATTCCTTCGCTCTGAAACTTTTTGACACCCGGAGCCTTCGCCCCAAGGAGATAAAACAGGAGCGTCTGGAGTGAATTGTGTTTAATCTCACTCTATAGTCCCTTTCAGTCCAGGGGGATTTAGATGAAATATGACAGACGTATCTGCTGATAAGCAGAGCTTCCTGCAGTCGTCAGCCCACCATGTCTCCCTAACCTTTGCTCCTCTCTTAAGAAACCTGATGTATGCAGTCTTGGCTTGGAGTCAAGGCCCAATTGGCATGAACTGCCCCTCCCAGCCTCTCCAGGTTGTGGGCCATTTCAGGAGGGCTCTGTGGACTTTTTGGTATGGCTGCCAGCTGGGAGGGGAATTGCTGCCCTCTGGGGGGGGGAGAGAGAGAGAGAGAGAGAGCGGAGGGTTCCTCGAAGGAGGAAGGCTGAGCTCTGAGATCCATATATAAATGCCTTCTCAGCATCTCAAGTGTACGAACATGTACACCTTCCTCCTTTGAGAAACCTTCCTCTCTTTCTCCCTCTCTCTTTATACCCATCTCTTGATGGGTAACCTTGATGGGAAGGTCTGAGGAAGAGGAGGTAAAGCAGAGGGGAACCAGAAGAAAGAAAAGGTGGAGAAAAGCAAAGTGAATGTGTCTGTTTGCCCAACTTTTGCTCAAGCTCTCATTCACCTGGTGCAAGGAAGGGGAAAAATAAACCTGGGGTATCCCTTGCCAGACATTGGGGTTTCTGCACAAAGTAATGGTATGTTCCTTACATACCTTGGAAGGAAGGAAGCAAGGAAGCAAGCAAGCAAGGAAGGAAGGAAGGAAGGAAGGAAGGAAGGAAGGAAGGAAGGGGGATCTGGGTGTATAAATGTGGGACTAAAGGCAGAGTTCTTGAAAAGACTGGAAGGGGCAGGAGTCTCCCTGAGCCAGGAAGGGGCGGCTCTGCCATTGGCCTCCAGAAAGCCTTCATTTGCCCAGGGGAGGACAGAGCAAGCCAAGCACAGATCCATGGAGGTGATAATCCCCTGGTTCCAGGAAATCACCCTTTAACAAGGATCCTTCCCTCATCACCTCCATCCAAAGCCAACTCAATGGAGACACACAATGAACTTGGTGCAAAATGGCGGTGCCAACACCGAACCAACCTGGAGGCCACCCACACACCTCCAGCTTCCCTTGGCAGAGAATGAGGTGGGGTGATGGGCTGAATCACTTCTGAATGTTTGTCCCTGGGTTGTGAATGAACACAAGAGCAGCCCCGCTAGACCTGCTTCTGAACACGAAAAGTGTCCTTATCCACTTGATTGGTTTCTCAGCAAGTAGTCCTGACTTGCCCCACATTCCTGCTTCCTCTGAACAAGGAAACTGGCCAATGCTGCTGCCCTCCCCTCCCTGGCAGAGGGCACATTATTTGCCCCTCCCAGTGTCCCTCAAGGCAAGAAGACCCTCTCTGTCACTAATCGGATGCTGGAGGGAGGAGGAGAGTTTCGTGCTCTTACTACAGCCCACCCTCAGTCTAACTTGGGCACACCTCGTGTCCTCACCACTCCACACCCACCGGATCTGACTCGGAGGCTCTCGATTCTGTGGGAGCCCATGTCTGGCCACAGTATCCAGTGGCCCGATTGAGGGGCTAATTTTCTTACCCAGGGGAAGTGGACGTGACCCTTTCCCCTGAGGAGCCACCAGGGACTTCACAGGATGCCGCGGCAACCATTTTGGCACTGTGGCAGTCTGAACTCAACGGGCAGCTCAGGATTTAGCTCTGCACTATGTTCTCACTGAAGACCTGTCTTTCCAGCAAGTGACATGGAGTTGGCAGGTTCTTTGCTGCTGTCCTGTCCCTGTTGCAGCAGGAAGCTCAATGTGAAGTATGAGGTTTCCCCCCCCAAGTTGTGCACAGGGTATTCAAAGAGGCACCCCCCCCCCTTGAGGCTGGTGTTACTGAAGGGATAGGTGGCCAGCTAACCCCAGGGTGAGCTGACACTCCCAGGATTGTCAGAAGGCAAAGAGGCACCCCCTCTTTGCACCATGGACAGTTAACACCGTGGACAACTCTCTCTCTCTCTCTCTCTCTCTCTCTCTCTCTCTCTCTCTCTTTCTCTCAATAGATAGATAGATAGATAGATAGATAGATAGATAGATAGATAGATAGATAGATAGATAGATAGATAGATAGATAGATAGATAGATAGATAGAATATATTGTTACAATTTATAATTCATAATAATAGACAATACCAAGGATTCAATGCATATCCAGCTTTAATAGAAAGGGAAGGACAGGAGACTGGACAATCAGCCTTTAGCCCCAAAGCAAAAGACAAAGCCAGAGAGGGGTGGGTGGGAACTCCATATCAATTCAGTGGAACTTATTTCTTCCTCCTCCGAGGAGTCATCAAGCAGGACCCCTTCAGAACCAGGAGTAGGAGGGATGCAGAGAGAAGAAAACAGATTTGGGCCCAGGGGGTGAAAGTCAAAGCATTGGCCTGATATTTGGGGGGCAGTGAATACAACTGGGCCCAGAAGCTCAACTATAGATCTGCGTCATGGTCGCCGTGTTCTGGCTGCTCCTAATTCCATGTGCCTTCACTCAGTTGTCAGTGCCCGCAGGATATTGAGCGTTGCCTCTCAAAGAAGCCACCTGAGGGGTCAGGATGGGAACCAGCATGGAGACACTAACCATACAGGCAAGTGGAGCTGGAGCACAGCGTGGTGCTGGTGGCCCCCCCTGGAACCTCACAGCTCCAGGCACAGCAAGGCTTCCAGCTGTTTTTGCAAGACCCCCATCGGAGTCACTGGTGGGAGATGACCCCACCGCCGCTGACCTCAAGGGAACCGATCCTTCAACGCTTTCTTGAAATATCCGGAAAAGAACCTGAAGCTGAAACAGACAATTGGGAAAGAGCAGTTTCAAGATGGAGCCTGAGATCCCAACCCCTTGTCCGTGGCTGACCCTACCAGGTCACTGGGACCCTCGGCTGCCAGAACAGAAGCTCCCTCAAAGCTCTGAGAGGCTGGACCTGTTGGCATCACAAGACCACCAAGCCTTGGACATGGGGCAGGGGGATCTGATGCCGGCAAGCTGGTACTTCTCCCTAAGTTTGTTTTTATATTTCTATAAATTTGAAGCAAATATAAGTTAGATGTACACACAAACACAACCACACATATGTCTGCTGTATGTAGCATTTTGGAGAGGACCCTACACGGGGCTGGTGAGCAGAGTGCCCGGTGTCCTAAGTGGGTACCTCACGCTGTACCTGACGGTCCGGCATGGCCCTCCCTCCCGCCTGGCCCCAATTGGCGTGAAATCCCGCCCCTCCTGGCCTCTCCAGGCTGTGGGCCATTTCACGAGGGCTCTGTGGACTTTTGGGTATGGCTGCCAGCTGGGAGGGGAATCGCTGCCCTCTGGGAGACCTTCAGCCAGACAGGTGCCCAGCTGGGACCTGGACACACACAATCAAATATTGTCAAGATGCAAACACTGTTGGTCTCCCATGGGCATATGTAGATGACAAAACACAATATCCTGGCAGGATACTGACAATTCTGCACTGAAATCCTAGCCAGAGGTCTGTGGCCATCGGGGGATTTCCTTGAGGACACTCAGGACCGAGTTGTCTCCTTGATTCTACAAGAGAAGGCTCTACCGTGCCGATTCTGGCAGAGATAAACCCCAGCCCGTGCAGCCTCGTTCCTCACTACCGGCTCTGCCATAGACAGCCTGGCACCAGCATTTCCTGCAGAGAGAGTGACTGAAGCTGCTGAATATCCCATTGAGGAGACGCCATCAAGGATTTCAATGCGCGCTCTATAGATAGATAAAAGGTTTATAAATTGAAACTCACCACGTTCTCCATCATAGCTCTTCGTTCTGGTTTTCTTTGGGGGTGAAGTGCTTGCAATAAGGCGAAGCTCCGAATGGCACGCTTTATACACTTCACTGCAGCCGGGATGAGCCGGGGGCAGCGCCAATTGGCGTGTCCCAAGCTGATTGCTTCGTTCTCTGAGACTTTAAATTGATTGGATGGAAATCCACTCACTAACTAGTTGGTTGAGATCTGGGGGTGTAAATGTGGGGCTAGAGGCAGAGTCCTTGAACAGACTGGATGGGTCAGGAATCTCCCTTAGGCAGGAAGTTGTGTCCCTGCTATTGGCCTCCAGACAGCCTGAAATTGCCCAGGGGAGGACGGAGGGAACCCAGCACATTTTGATCCCCAGGTGCCAGTAAATGACTCTTTAATGAGGATCCTTTGCTCATCACCTCCCTAAAGAGCTAATTAAGTGGAGAAATGTGATGAGCTTTGTGTGAAATGGCAAAATTGGAGGCCACCCACACACCACCAGCTTGCCTTGGCAGCAAATGGGATGGGACGATGGGCTGATTCCCTCCTGAATGAATGACCATCAGTTTTTGGTGCTTCCGCGCCAGAGATCCCTTCACGTTGAGGGGTTGGTCCAGCCAGCTAGGCAGTGTGATGACCTGAACCTATGGCTGGTGTGTGGGCACAGAGAGACCATAGTCTGAAAGCGACATAATACATTGTTATACTTCATTGATTATCATTCTTAGTAATGGAGGACACCAAAGTGTCAATGCAAGTTCAGCTTTAATGAGAAGGAAAGGGCAGGGGGCTGGAAATGATCCTTTAGCCCCAGGAGGAATAAGCCAAACAAGACAGTCCTGGTGAGGAACTCCTTATTTACTCAGTGAAGTCTACTTCCTTCATCTCCAAGGCGTTATTAAGCTGGATCCCGTCAGAAGTGCCAGTAGCAGAGTACAAGGGTATAGGAGGGAACGTAGGTGACATTCGGACCCAGAGGTGAAAAATAAAGACAAAGATCTGTGGATCTGTGTCATGGTGGCCATTTCCTGCTTGTTCAAAATTGCATTTGCCTCCCCACATCTTAGTGGCATTTCTAGAAAATTCATGATCATTTCCTCTTTAGTGCCAAGCGGTCTTGAGGGTGTTTGATGCAAGAAGGGCATCAAAACAGGGGGTGATGGTGGGCCCTCCTGGAAAGTCTCCCGGCCCGACTCAGCAAGGCTTCCTGTTGTTTTTGCAAGACCCCCATCAGAGTCAGTGCTGGGAGATGAGCCCCATCCCACTGCTGGCCTGGAAGCATCCGCAAGAATTTTGTAGAATCTGTCACGATCAGCCATGCTCTGGGTGTTGACCTGAGCCTGAAACAAACCATCAGGGAAGAGAAGTTTCAATGGGAACAATGAAAGCCCAACTCCTTGTCCGTGGCTGAACCCAGCAGGTCAAAGGACTCCTGGTTGCCAGACCAGAAGCACCCCAAAAGCTGAGCGATTGGAACCTGGGCCTGATGACATCACAAGAAGACCACCAAGTCTTGAGCCTGGGGCAGGAGGGTCCGCTACCAGGACGGGACTGAACTGGAGGGTGAAGGAGTGCAGGAGTTGCCCATTCTGCATTCAGGCCGTAAACAGCTGGAGAAACATTGGGGGCAAATGGGCAGCCCTCCCTGATATCCCCCAATGGGGAGTTGATGCTTCTTTTGCTGGGGGGCATTCTAAGATGTAAGCAGGTCTTCCACCCAAGCCACCCCCCACGCACCAGACCCTTCGCATCGGCCCCAACTCCATACAAAGAAGGAGCCATGTGATCCCGTCTCACCTTCAACCCATTTGGGAGCTCCTTGGTGTTCAGCCTGCTCGTCTCGCCCTGGCTGGAGAAACGAGGAAGAGTCCATATTTCTATATCTCTAATGACAAATTTTTTGGTCCTTGAAGACAATTTCCAGTGCTTCTTCAAACATGTTGAGCTGGTCGGGAACTAGTGCCTTCAAAACCAGTGGTGGCTTCTAAAACTTTACACATTTACATACATACATACATACATACATACATACATACATACATACATACATACATACATAAATGCTGGTGCCCTCCCTGTGAGCTAGCTGGCTCACAGCTAGCAGAGAGAACTGGTCCAGGGATGGTCACCAGGGAGGTGGCCAACTGGATGAGGGTGGGAGCTGACTTACACCGGAGGGGATGACACCAGCGACGGCTCCAAGGCTTCCACCACCACCGAAACCACCGAAGCCTCCACCAAGTCTGCATTTTCCAGGTTCAGCTAAGCAGCTAAAGCCATCGCCAAGGTTTCCCCCTAAACTGCGGCCAAATCCGACGGCTAAGGCCATTCTCAGCCTTTTGTAGCAATTGTCCCTCAGGAGATCTTCTCAGGTTCCAGGGCCCCCCTTGTGAAACAAGAATGCAACATGGTCAGTCAAGCAGAAAATGAGCTATGATTGAACACCAAGAAAGCTGGAACTTGCCAACATCCTGAATAAAACTTTTAAAAAGAAGTTTTTTTTAATGAGCTTCGCACTTTTCTGCAAGTTTCATGAGACCAGGCTCCAGACCAGGCAAGACAACGAGAATTCTGCTCCTGGATTTTGTCAAGGCAACTGCCTCAGTGGCGGATCTGCCATTACGTGAAAGGGGCAAATGCCCGCGGCACGGAGCCTGGCCACGGAGCCTCTGGGACCTCTCGGAAGTCTCACTGAGCCTCCCCACACAGTCAGAAACTGTGCTGCTGCTTTGCACATGTCTTCATGCTTGGAAATTGTGGAAATCCTCCATGTCCTCTATTGTGCAAAGAGACTTTGAGTTTCTGAAAAGCGGGGGACGGGAATCAGCTACCTTTCTACCTACAAGATGACTGTTTTTGCCCCGTAAGTACAGACATTCCTGGGAGGGGGGTGCAAAACACGAAGTTGTGCAGGCTCCCCAATGCTGGTGTAAAGCACATCGTCTCCCTTGCCTTCAAAACCAGTGGTGGCTTCTAAAGCATTGCACCTTTCCATGTATACACATACAAACATACCTATATATTTAATTATATACACACACACACATACATACATATATATTTATTTTATATATATATTCTGTATATATTTAATTAATATAGATTTAATTTTCTATATCTCTCTATATATTTATATATAATTATATATATAATTTTATTTAATTCTATATATATAGAATTAAATATGTTTATGTATATGTGTGTATATGTATGTATGTATATGTGTATGTATCTGTGTTTGTGTACATGCATGTATATACACATATAAACATATACATATTTATATATACAGAAATATATGAATGTGTGAGTTTTTATATATAAAACATTTATACATTACATAAATAATGTGTATATATAATGTATAATGTATGTAATGTACTATATATATAACATTTCAAAACATAGTGCAACCTATGGATCTCTCTCTCTCTCTCTCTCTCTCTCTCTCTCTCTCTCTCTCACTCACACACACACACACACACACACACACACACTCCTGCTTTGTGCTAGGGCACTCTGTTGGTGAATAAATGAGGGGGTGGGACTCAAAATAAAGCACCCCTGTTACAGCTCATTTGAAATGTCTCGGGCAAACTGGCTTCCCTGCTTCTCTCTGACTCCCAGAGGAGCCCTGTGGAAATGCCAGCGGCCCAGGGGTTTGCCAGGGGTTTGTTCAGCATTTTAAACCAGCAGAAGAAATTCCAGTGAAAATGACTATCATTTTTCCGGACGCATCTCATGCTCAGACTTTCCCTGTCCCATTTGTCCGATTTCCCTGCAAGGCAACATCCTCAGCTCTTTCCACCCATGTCCTGTGAGTGGGGCCCTGTCTCCAGGGCGCTAGACGTGGGGTCCCAGGCAGTTGAGATGAAGCCAACTGTCTTCTGGTGGGATTCAGAGTTAGCCCTGCTAAATAGTTATCTATTTATTTTAGATAAACCCCAACCTGTGGAACCTCGTTCCTCACCACCAGCTTCAGCATAGACAGAGGGGCACCAGTGTTCCCTGGGGTGAGAGACTGAATATGAAAGGTAAGAAAATAAGAACAGCCCCACTGGATCAGGCCATAGGCCCATCTAGTCCAGCTTCCTGTATCTCACAGCGGCCCACCAAATGCCCCAGGGAGCACACAGATAACAAGAGACCTGCATCCTGGTGCCCTCTCTTGCATCTGGCATTCTGACATAGCCCATTTCTAAAATCAGGAGGTTGCACATACACATCATGGCTTGTAACCCGTAATGGATCTTTCCTCCAGAAACTTTTGCAATCCCCTTTTAAAGGCATCCATGCCAGACGCCATCACCACATCCTGTGGCAAGGAGTTCCACAGACCTACCACATGCTGAGTAAAGAAATATTTTCTTTTGTCTGTCCCAACCCTCCCAACACTCAATTTTAGTGGATGTCCCCTGGTTCTGGTGGTATGTGAGAGTGTAAAGAGCATCTCTTTATTCACTCTATCCTTCCCATGCATAATTTGGTATGTCTCAGTCATGTCCGTCCCCCCCTCAGGCGCCTCTTCTAGGCTGAAGAGGCCCAAATGCCGTAGCCTTTCCTCATAAGGAAGGTGCCCCAGCCCATTCAAAACATTCACCAGAAAGCCATAGTCTTTCCTTTTCTTTAGAATTCTAAGTGGAACCTCCTTCATCACAATCATCTATACTGCTTCTACTGTGAGTTTTATCTTTGCATATTGCTGTAGAACCATGTATCCTTTTTCTTGTGAATTGCACTAATATATCAATGCCAACCTATCTTGATTCCTATCCTCTCTGACTTCCATATCCTCCAATTTTTTCTCATGAACTTTTATTATGTCATTTATCCCTTCTATCTTTGTCTCTTTTTCTTCCCACATTGTATCCCAACAAGACATGTTTGTTTGCATCTGTAATTTCATCTCCTGCATTTCTTGATGCAATGTTTCAAATTTCCCATCCATCCCTTCTATTTTGTTATGCAAACAATTTTCCATCTTCATTAGTAAATCTTGAGTAGCTTCCAGATTCAGCTCTTTCCCTGATTATCTTGGTGGGGATTTCTCTTTATGTATCTGTCCCAACATATTATGTCTCCTAGTGGTGGCCATTATCCCTTTAAAAATCTCTATTCTATCCCTTTAAAAATCTCAGTCTATCACAATCCACAGTGTTAGAAATTTTAGGGGTTAACCTAACTTCTCTCAGAGAAGGAACATTAGGAAAAAACATAACTCGTGTTTTCTGTTAAAAACAAGGTAGAAAATGTCAAGATGACCTGCAGAGAAAAACATGTGTGTCATAGCTTTCCCAAAAGGAACATTCCAGGGTGTTGTGAAATCAAAGTTGCAGGCCAGAACTTCTATACATGGCTCCCAGTGAAGGCTGGAACCATGCACCAGTATGCCAAATAAGGAGAAGGAAGTGACATGTATATCACATGGGTCACTTGTTGTCCATAGAGTACAAGTACTGGAGTTTTAGGTGTGGTTCGAGGAAGAAATCAAAGATCCACCATAGGGTAACTTAAAACCTGTATCCAACCAAATCTATTCTTAATCTGTAAATAGCATGTAAATAAATTTTCTATATGCTTATAAAGAAGTCTATGTCTGCTTAGCAATTTGACCCAGAGACCAAGTCCCAGAAATCTCTCTATCAGTTGGCTGACCCAGATGGGACTCTGGTTGTTCTCTGCTAAGCAGTTAAGAAAAAACAAGCAACTTAAATTGGAAAAGACATGGGATACAGGTTCTCCCTGTATATGATGATTTCTCCCCTGATTGCACATGATGTCTACTGGTGTGAGTGGTGCAAGCAGGCAAGTATGTGAAAGTGTTGTCTAAGTGTCTGTCTGTCTGGTCGACCAGTGGAGCTGCAGTGCAGTTGCTGCATGAGGGTGTGGACCTCAAAGTAAGTACAGGGTACAGAAGTACAGTAATGTACAAGGTACCTACCACAAGGAAGAAAGAGTACAATAGGAGCAGGTGTCCTTGTCCTGGGTACCTTGTCCTTGGTATCTTAAGTAAACCTTGTTAGGTAAATAAGGGCCCTTGGGGATAAGTGTGTATATCCCCGGTGACTGTCTAGGTAAGACAGGTTCCAGTTCTGGGTGGCCAGAACTGCGGTGAAACAGGTAAAAACAAAAAAAACAAAACAAAACAAAAAAAACATTGCCTAGACCCTTGTGTGTGGTAGACATACCTGTGGGAAAGTTAGTAAGCAATCTTTACTTAGTGCTCACTGTCCTTTTAAAGACAGAGAAAGAGTTTAAATTTGTAAATATTAGAGTGACTCAAGCAGTTTCTGTAGTTAAAAATTCGCTTTAGCAGCATAGCAACTTAGCAGTTCTCCAAAAATTAGTCAGTGAATCTACTTCCTGTCTAAGGCTGTGTTGTTTTAAGCTAAAGTGAGTTAATAGTTTTAACAGAGCTGTGTGCTTTTATGTGCTGGTTTAAAAAGAATATGGGCCAAAGTAGGAATTTAGGAGGAGCGAATACGAGGAAAGTTAAGAAAAAAATTAAAAGAACACTGTGCCCATTGTTGATTCAACAATGAAATCTAACAGAAGTTAGTACCTGAAGTAGTAAGGCTGTCATGGCATGAAGAGAAGAGAGGTAAGATTGTATTGTAAGTGCTTTCAGTGTTGGAAACCTCGGAATGGAGGGAAGTCTGAAGTAAGTATAAAATGTTTAATTCTTTTGCATGTACATTAGAGCTGTAAATTATAAGCATGTGTAATGTGAAATATGCTATTTATAAGTGCAGATGTGTATAGAGTGAGTAATGTGTTTAGATTGTTTGAAGTCCATAGACATGTGTGAAGTAAGAGAATGAGAGTGATAAAGTAAATATAATATATGCTATAGTATTATAAAGTGCTCTTTGTCAAAGTTCTTCCCTCACAGGAATTGCTAATTGTTATGCAAACGTTAGTAAGCGTCACTTCCAAAGTGACTGTGAACTTAAGTAATGAACTCATTATGATTTTGACTCTATGCTGCCTGTTTATTTCATGTTTCTGTGTTTCATGTTGTCTATTACATGTGTCTTATCTCCTATTGTCTAAATAGGGTATGTAAACTTCTTTAATTCCTCTAGTTGCAGTTAGTGCTTCTAGTTGACTGGTGAAGTCAGCTAACGGCGGTGATTTTTTTTACAGTGGAGTGAAGTCACTCCAGTTTTCAGCCTGGCCAGGCGAGGGAAATCTAAGTTTCCCTAGTTTATACATGTTTTTAGGACTTTAAAAAGTCACTTTCTTTACAGTTTCCTTTACAGTTTCCTTAAAACTTTCCTAAGTTTTTTCAGTTTAAATGTAGAAAGAAAAAGTTTTCCTGCTTGTGCTCTTAGCAAGAGTTAAGCTAAGATTGTCTGTCTAAGTGTTCACCAGTTGTTTGGCAACTTCCCAGACTGGTTGGGTAAGCTCCCTGTTGCAGCTATTTTTAACTGTGATCTGCTCGGTTCGAGTAAGAATTTTTCCTTTCTGCACAGTCATATGTAAAAAAAAAAAATTGAAAAGATTTTACTTGCAAGTAAAATAATGCTTAAAATGATTTTTTTAGAAGCTGCACCTCAAGTTGTTAGTCCACAAAGAGGATTTTAGTAGCTTGCTGAACGGCAAAGCAAGATTCTGAACTTATGTTCCCAATAAACAATAAACTAACATAGCAAAAGGATTTTTACTTGTTGAGTACCTGAGTTGCAAGAAGTTGTAAGAGCAGCAGTTGATGGAGTGTCTGAAACCCTTAAGGACAAAGTCTTCCCTCAGTAGGGCTAAAAGCAAGTTGCAAAGCTATCCCCTTGGTTTCCCCTTCCCATTGGAGGTCTACAGTTGCATTCCACTCTGGTAGGTTCCTGGCAGTCTACGGAAGTACCTCCTTGTCACCTTCTGTGGGTTGTGGGTTCCTTGCAGCTAGGAATGCAGGCCCTTCTGTGTTGTTAAGTTACTTTAGGTCAAGCTTTGCAATGCTGCTAAGCCTAAACCGTACATATTCATGACACCCTCCTCTGCTAACTAAACCTGAATGAATCTCATAGTTGTTTGCAGTGCTGCAGTAAGATCTGTCTTGTTTTCACCCTAGAACGCAAACTGTTGTAGCCCCTGCCTGCTTTGCAAGTGGCTGTATCTCTTCTAGCTTTCCTACAACCGTGGTCTTAGGTAGGAAGTGTCAGTGTTACTTAGCTATGTTGCTGGGTGGGTGATAGTGCTAGTTTCCTTTCTTCCTATGCTAGATACATCTTTGTATCTAGCCTAGTTACTGATAAAATTTAGAGCTGCAGTGCATGCCAGTAAGTCTGTATTCTGAAAGAGCCTGATGTGCAATTGCACACCTCTTTGCAGTGAAGTATCCACATTTTGATAAAAAAAAATGCTAGTCCCCTAAAGTTGGTTGGCTTGGCTAGCTCAGCTGATGTTTCTCAGTCCCAACCTCTGCCCTGTTATTTCTGTGCCAGAACTGTTCCCTCATACCCCAGTCCTCAGACCCAGATTTTTCTACATCGTCGCTGTTATGAGTGCAGCAGCAGCCAGAGCTGTGGTAGCAGATTGCTAACAAGTTCTTGTAGATAGCTTTTGCTGTAAAGCAAGGTGAAGCCAGCCACCAGCAATGCAACTGATGCAATATTGTACAAGTAGGCTGTACAGTAATATGCCTGAGTGTGCAGAAACTCGAAATGACATAAGAATCCAAAATCTCACCAGGATCCCTGCAAGGAGCAGGTAGCCCCAAAAGTGACCCCCACCAAAAAGAGGTTGAGGAGTCCCACCAGTAGATTCTAGACTAAGACCAGCATCGCACATGCCCAGCTGTCCAGAGACTCTTGTAGCTCCAAAGCCCTTTCTTAGCATAAGGAGAAAGTGGCAGCGAGGAGACCTCTGGAACGCCTTTGTGCTCTAGAGACCCTGAATCAATCCTTTCAGAGCGTGTGTCTAATTCCATGGCAGCTTCTTTTCTAGCTGCATTCCGAACCTGAGTTCTGTACCCAGTCCCCAAGGATAGTCCTACTTCCTTTCTTATCCCTTAAAATTTTTATCCCTTGATTTCTAAATTGTGTTTCTGTTGTGTATATCCTTGCTGAATCAGCCCCACATTTAGTCTTTGCCAGTTGCTCAGGTGCTGATTTCAGAAGGGGTGAATTAATTTGTGTGCATTTGAATGTGTAAAGCTAATGTTGCAAAAATGCAAGGCTCAAATAGTTTGTATGTTTAGTTACTACTATGGCAACCTTCAGTCTTAAAAGACTATGATATCTCATTCTGAAAGGTGGTTCTAGAACAGTGTCTAGTGTGACCAAGAAGCCAATTCGAGAGTGGCTGTCCCTTTCACACTAGGAGCAAGTGTAGTCTGACCTTGGTCTGTCTCCCTGACTATAAGTCTTCCTTCTTTGTCTTTTTGCCTCAGTCTGTTGGCAAAGTGTCTCTTCAAACTAGAAAAGACCATGCTAAGTAGCCTGTCTCCAAGCGGGCCACTTAGAGGCCAGGGTTTCCCATATATTAAGGTCTATTCCTAAAGTTTTAAATCCCTTTTGCAATTTCTATCAAAAGTTACCTTTGTGTTAAAAGTGCACAACAGTATAAATATGTGTTAACAATGTCTGTGTAAGCTAACTACAAGAAATTTTTTTAAAGCACATTCAAATTGTGAATTAAAATAATTTTCTACCATGTATAGTAACCTGCTTATCAAGTATGTACAAGAAAGTTAAAAAAATTTGCAAATGCAAGAGCAAGGTAATTTAAATAAATAATTTTTAAAATAATGGAAAAATAATAACCTCAACGTGCCAAAGTCAAACAAGCAGCACTATGCATTCACAAAGTACAAAAGAAATAAGTTTAGGTGAGTTTGTTTTGATCTGTATGTTCTATTTCTTATAAGTTCATTTGTCTGCTCGCAATAACAGAAGCTTGTATGTAAACCAAAGGTTTTTATAATCTAAGTTCTGTGTTAAAGTTCTAAAAAATAAGCCAAAAGTTTCTGAGAAGCTAGCCAAGATCGCTCAGCGAAAAGAAAAAAAAATGGGTTCCTTTTATTTCAAAGGTTAAACTAAAGCCTGCAAAGCCAGCCATATGAAAAAGAGTGAAATGTTTTCAGTTTTTGATATCTTGTTAGAACTGATTCTTTTTCAAGTAAACCAGGTGCTTATGTTTAAAGAAATAATCATGAAGCTTGAGAGCTATCAATTTAGAATAAACTACTACCTGCACACAAAGAAAAAAATGAAATAGACTTTGTGACTTTGTTTAAAAAGAAGAATTACTAAAACAGTTAATGTCCTATAGAGCAATACTTTGAACTTTTCCAACAAACTATTTTAAAACATGGACTTTTCCAAATGATTTCTTAATAGACTCTTTCTTTAATGATTACAACTGTGTTTGTAGTCTGTTGTGATGTGATGTTTTGAAATGTTTTTTTACTGTTCCAACATTTTTCACATTTCATATTTCATAATTGTTCATTATGTTGATTTGTATTATGTTTTACAATGTTGTTGTTTTCTTATTGATAGATAAATGTGTAAGAATTAAGCTGTATGTAAAATGCCTAAAGTGTAACCAAACTGTTATTGTTTAATTCTAATCGCTCAAAAGAGCAATGAAAAGAAATAAGTAAAAAAGACACAAACGTGGTTAACCTCTTGCTCAGCTATCACACCTAAGTTAAAAGAGGTGGTAAAATCCAAAGACACTGCAAGTGTGGGTAAATGTAGGTAAAGAAGAAGCTCTTAAGACGTGTTTCCTTATTTCCCAAAAAAAAGTGTTTTGCAAGACATTCCTTATTAGTTGAGTGTGAGTAAAATAATTAAAGTCTAGCTGTAGTAAGACATAACTAATATAACCTAAGTTTTAAAAAGTTAAGCTATACAAAAGTATGAGTTTCTTTTCATAAAGTCCTATAAAGTTTTTTCTAAGGTTAGTAAACACAAAGTATCTCTACATAAGAATGCATTTTCATATAGCTTTGGTACACTTTAGTACATATAGCTTTTAAGTACACTATTCACAAATAAAGTAGTCTATCCTTAGTATTATTTAAAGTTAAAAAAATAGATTTGCAAAGTCTAAAGTACTTCTTTTACAGAATATTACTCTTTTAAAGAGTTGTATAGTGTGCATTTGAGCATTGTGTCAGCCATAAGCTAGCTTCTAACTGAGACACTGATCTAAGACAACTTATGTCTAAAGAGACTTAGGTTGGCTTAGATAACAAGGCCTTTGAAGTAAATAGCCATGGATGCGCAGCATCAGATGACACAGATGCTCGTTGCATGAGCAAAATCTGCATAGTCTAACAAATGTAGAAGTACTACGAACTCAAATATTAAAATTACATATTAATTCACTAAGGATATTGCACTTTATGCAAGAAAACATGTGTTTAAACACATATCTCAGTTACTGCTATCAATAGCAGCTTTGCATGTTACAAAAGACTTCCTAAAAGTTGCGTTGCATTCTTTAAGCTACACCACTAATATAGCAACTCTCTTTCTTGCTATAGTTTCTGTCATCATGACCAGTTCTCTTTCACAGTTAGTCTCCCAAGTATCAAGAATATATCTTTCCAAGGCAATGCAAGACACTAGAGTTAGTAAGGCTTCAATGCCAAGGAGTTAGAGTGTACTTAAGAAAGTGTAGTTAAAACTCATTGTTTTAGTTAAATATACATACAGCTGCATACAAAGGCCTAGCAAAAAAGTTCAACCAAACACGTATGTCCCTAAATCAGTAGTATAAAAGTGTGACCAAGATAAACACCGAGATGTTTATTTTGGTCAAGAAAAAAACGAAGGATTGTTAGAAATTTTAGGGGTTAACCTAACTTCTCTCAGAGAAGGAACATTAGGAAAAAACATAACTCGTGTTTTCTGTTAAAAACAAGGTAGAAAATGTCAAGATGACCTGCAGAGAAAAACATGTGTGTCATAGCTTTCCCAAAAGGAACATTCCAGGGTGTTGTGAAATCAAAGTTGCAGGCCAGAACTTCTATACATGGCTCCCAGTAAAGGCTGGAACCATGCACCAGTATGCCAAATAAGGAGAAGGAAGTGACATGTATATCACATGGGTCACTTGTTGTCCATAGAGTACAAGTACTGGAGTTTTAAGTGTGGTTCGAGGAAGAAATCAAAGATCCACCATAGGGTAACTTAAAACCTGTATCCAACCAAATCTATTCTTAATCTGTAAATAGCATGTAAATAAATTTTCTATATGCTTATAAAGAAGTCTATGTCTGCTTAGCAATTTGACCCAGAGACCAAGTCCCAAAAATCTCTCTATCAACAGGTAATTATCTTAAATTTCCACAGGTGTTCCAATCTGGAACAGTTCACAAGTAGTTGTCTTAATTCACCACCAGATGTCAGTAAATTCCTTTATGCAGAAACCTCAGCAAAAAGCCTATTGTTTTAATTTTGTTAAAACACTTCCCACTTCCCAGAAAAAATGGTAAACAAAACTGAAAAACTCAAAAAAAAAACTTTATCAACACAGTCTTCCTTTTGTCCCACACAATGTAGTTTTATTTTAAAAAAATCCAAAGGAATCCAACCCAATATGGTTTTATAAAAACTCTTAACGTTTCTCTTCTTAACAGTCTCAATCTCAGCTTGAAAATCCACCCCACTGGGCATTTATACTGTATTCCATAATTTCTTTCCTTTTAACTCTTTTTAGTTCTTAATTCTTAATCCTTTAATTATTTCTGGTCTTGTTGCTGTTAGTCAGTGGTGGGATTCAGCCGGTTCTCACCTATTCTATACAACCCCTACCCAATCCAGCTGTTGGTTCTAAGAACCGTTAGCTGGCCAGGGAGCTCGCGCCTTGAAATGTCAGGGCTAACCCTCTTGGGGGCAGCAGCCGTGTGGGGCCAACCCGTCCCGGGGGGGAAAGGGGGTCGCTCCCAGCGGGTGCCGAGGCTGCTGGGGCTGAAGGGGCGAGCCGGACACGGCCAACTGGAGTCTCCCGCGACGCGGGTGCCGCTCACCAGCCCTTGCGAGCTCCCTGCTGACCAGGGCGAGAGAAGAAGCCCAGCTGCCCGCCCCGTGCCTCCCCTCCCCGGCTGAGCTGGCCGACTGGCGAGTAGACTGCTCCTGCGCCTGGAGGCTCCTTGGGCTCAGCTCTCCCGGTGGGACGAAGAGGAGGGCGCCAGAGCAGCTCCAGCCCAAAGAGCCCCCACCGCCTCTCCATTGTGGACACACAATGGAACTTACCTCTGGGTAGGCACTGAGCACAATCCTAACCAGGTCTACTCAGAAGTAACTGCTATTTTTTTCAATGGGGCTTACTCTCAGGAAAGTATGGTTAGGATGGCAGCCACTGTCAATCAGAAGGCTCCTAGCCATGCTTTCCTGTGAGTAAGCCCCTTTGGCTATAATGACTTACTCCTGAGTAGACATGCATAGGATTGTGCTCAAAGGCTGCACTCCTAGCCACACTTTTCTGCGAGTAAGCCCCTTTGGCTATAATGAGTAGACATGCATAGGCTTGGGCTCTCATGCTGCAGTAAGCTCTGTTGACTATAATGGGACTTACTTCTGAGTAGAAGGGCATAGGGATTGTGCCCTGACTTCCCACAAGCACAGGACTGCCCCATGGGGTTGGTTTTCATCCTTGGGGTTTGGGAACGCAGTTTTGTGCCTGGGATCTTTTCATTGCAATACAACGTGTTGTTACACAATGATTGTATAATACACTATCAGACACAAAGAGGCGATGCTCCCACAGCTGAAATTCCTCAGGTTAAAAAAGGCAGGAATGTGGCACAAAACATTACTTCATTAAGGGGACAATCCTATGCATGTCTACTCAGAAGTAAGTCCTATTGTGTTCAATGGGTCTTACTCCCAGGAAAGTGTGGATAGGATTGCCGCCTTTGAGCAGAATCCTATGCTTATCTACTCAGAAGTAAATCTCATTATAGCCAATGGGGCTTATTCCCAGGAAAGTGGAAGTAGGACTGCAGCCTTAGGGCACAATCCCATGCATGTCTACTCAGAAGTAAGTCCTATTATGCTCAGTGAGGCTTTCTTCTAGCACCTGTGCAGTCACAATGCAGCCCTGAGGTAAGGGAAGAAATGTTCCCTGCCCCCCACCACAGGATGCAGTGCATGCGCTCTTGGTACAGCTGCACTGGCACTGGAAAATTGGATAGGATTGGGTCCTAAGTCCTCTTAATTGTAACTTTCCAGCAGCAAGTCCTGGAGGTCTCCTTGTGACAAGGGAATGTTTGTTCCCTTACCTCGGGACTGCAATGTGGCTGCATTGGCTCTGGAAAGTTGGATAGCCCTTAGGCTGCAATCCTACTCACACCTGGGAAGCAAGCCCAATTGACTATATAATGTGATTTACTCCTGTGTAGGCTTGCATAGGATTGGGCTGCTATTCCCAGGTAAGTGTGCTGAGGATGGTACAGTTAGCATTGCTCCTTCTCTAGCAGAAAAGTTCCTTTAGGTTATTCTCTCTCCCCCCCCCCCCATGCAAGTGAAATGGCAGGCTGACCAGAAATTGAAGATATTTTGAACGAGTTTGCAAATTGGGTTTAGGTCTTATCACCTAATGAAGAAGAACTGGAGAAGCACTGGGAAGAACTTGTGATCAGAGTGAACCTCAAAACCTCAAAACCTGCAAGGCTTGTTAATTTTCATTTTTAGCCTGGGTTGTGGGTGCTTGGGCACCTTCACAGCTGCAACACTTTTGAAGGACTGTGGTGGGGAGGTTCTGCCTCCCCTGCCTCCCCACCCACTGCAGGCCCCTGCTTTGCACTCCCTGGTCAGTAGCAGCCCTCAAACTTGTAGTGGGAGAATCGCCACTAGAGTAGACCAAAGTGATGGGTATCTGCTGTTGCCTGTCGGAAAGCAACCTAGAAGAACAGTCCCCTCATAGTACTCTTTTGCTCATTAGTGAAACTGTCCTTCAAGGCTGCCTTTCTCTCTCAAACCCTGGAAGTCAACAACTCCCCTTGAACTTGTTGGGCTTCTGAGTAGACTGCATTGGATTGCAGAGTTGGAAGTTGGAGGGGGAAGCTTTAGAGCTCACTGGAATTCTTTTTGGGGCTGGGTGGTAGAAGCAATAGAGCAGCATTTCTCAACCAGTAGTACTCATACCACCAGTGGTACTTGAGGTGGTGCCCAGTGGTACTCATGGCAGGACCCCCCCCCCAGACCTCCACTGCCTGGCAGTGAGACCAGCAATACGATGCAACAAACAGTGGTAGGAGGCTCAGTTCTGCTTTTCTTGCACTCAAAAAAGCCCTCCCATCTACCCTGGAAGCCCAATCCTATGCATGTCTACTCAGAAGTAAGTTCCATTATAGTCAATGGGACTTACTACCAGGAAAAAATGGATAGGATTGTAGCCTGAGCCTCTTACCGTGGTTTGTTGCATCATGTCTGGCCTCTTAGTATGGAAATAACTGGTGATAAAGTCATTCCAGTTACTTCCAGTTGTACTTCCCAGAGGTGGGCCATGCAAAATGGTACTGCGGGCGAGAGGCAGATGCTGAGGAATGCTGCAATAGAACAAAAAAGAAGGGGAGATGTCAGGATGTTACTATGCTGTTGTTGCTTTTGGTTGATGATGAGGTGTCAGACTATGTGCTCAGTGCTCTTTTGCTGACCAGATGTTCACCACTAAAAGTGAACCAGTTCCTTGAGAGGATTGACTGCTCTGGTAAAAATCACCAAGTTCCCACTGAGAAGGAAGGTGGCCCAGCTCAAAGCCCAGTGCAGCAAGATGGTTTGTGCAGATGTGAAGGTGCTATGCTGCTGTGGTGTCTCCAGAGGTTGGTAACCTGGAGCCCTGGCAGTTCCCACCTCCTCTTCTTGGTGCCTTCCTGATTTCATTTTACAACTGCCTTGAGAATTCAAGAAAAAATGTCCATTTCAGCCGCATGTTTATCCTCCTTGGAAACTAGTGGCCAGAGGCCTGTAGGTATGACTATAGAGCAGGGGTGCTCAAACTTTCAACTTTAGGGATCCTGGACCTTTAAAATTGTGTAGGAGAGATAATTTCAGCAGGTGCAGCTTGTCATCTGTGGGATGACAAGTTGCACCTGCTGAAATTCTCTCTTCTATACACTTGTTAAAGGTCCAGCATCCCTAAAGTTGAAAGTTTGAGCACCCCTGCTATAGAGGACAGAATTGCAGCCTTGCCATTTGGATTTAGACATTGGGTTAAAGTTGCAATAACTTGGTTAAAGTTACAGTGCAATCCTATGACTGTCTACTCAGAAGTAAGTCCCATTATGTTCAATGGGACTTACTCCCAGGAAAGTGTGTACTGTACAGTATAGGAGTGCAGCCATAGTCTTTCAACTTCCTTTGCGGCAGACAATTGAAGCTGAGTTGCTCATTGGTCATTAGGACATAGAACCTGTTGTTAATTTATTTGAATCCCACCACTGGGCTAGAGGCAGAGTTCTTTAAAAGACTGGAAGGGACAAGAGTCTCCCTGAGCCTGGAAGGGGTGGCCCTGCCATTGGCCTCCAGGCAGCCTGAAATTGCCTCGGGGAGGACAGGCAGAACCCAGCACAGGTTGACTCTCATGATAATCCCTGGGCGTCGGGAAATGACTCTTTTAATAAGGAGAATCTTCCCTCCCTCATCACCTTGATCCAAAAGCTGGGTACACAGTGGACTTTGTGTGAAATGGCAGTGCCATCGCCTTGCATAAGTGGATGCCACCCACACAACTTCAGCTTGCCTTGGCAGAGACGGGCTGCATCATCCCTGAATGTATGTCGACGGGTTTTCAATGCTTCTGGATGGGAAAAGGTGCCCTTGCCAACTTGCTCAGTTTCTCAGCAAGCAGTCCTGACTTGACCCACATTCCTGCTTCCTCTCTGAACAAGGAAACTGCCCAGTGCTGCTCCCTCCCCTCCTTGGCGAGGGCACATTTTCTGCCTGTCCCAGCGTCACTCAAGGCAAGAAGACCATCTCTGCCCCCGATTGGGTGCTTGGAGGGAGGGAGGGAGGGGGGAGAGTCTAACCTGCTTCAATATTCAATGTTATTTAAGGTGGTGCCTACTGGACCCCTGAATGAATGAAGGGGGAACAGGTCCATCGCCTTTATTTTTCTCCACCTTTCCTTTCTTTCCCCTCTTTATCCAGGCCATTCGGGGGTCTGTATCCATGGCAGGTGTGTGGGTTTAGAAGAGACCAGTTTGGTGGGCTGGAACCAAGAATGGTGTGTGGGTTCAGAAGAGACCATTGTTTGACAGTGACCATGTTGCAACACATTTATCTACAGCCCAGTAAGATTCAGTAAATGGAGGGAATTAAAGCCCAAATAAGTATCTACAAATTCATTCATTCACATTCTGCCTTTCTCCCCAAAGGGTAGGTGCTGACCAAAAACAAAATGTAGGAGTTGCTGCCTTAATGAAATACTATACAATTTCTCATATAAGAACATAAGAACAGCCCCACTGGATCAGGCCATAGGCCCATCTAGTCCAGCTTCCGGTATCTCACAGCGGCCCACCAAATGCCCCAGGGAGCACACCAGATAACAAGAGACCTCATCCTGGTGCCCTCCCTTGCATTGGCATTCTGACATAACCCATTTCTAAAATCAGGAGGTTGCGCATACACATCATGGCTTGTACCCCTAATGGATTTTTCCTCCAGAAACTTGTCCAATCCCCTTTTAAAGGCGTCCAGGCTAGACCACATCCTGTGGTCATCACCACATCCTGTGGCAAGGAGTGGCAAGGAGTTCCACAGACTGATGTGGTACAGATCACAATGATCTGTACTCCTTCTACTGTGAACTTTATCTTTGCATGTTGCTGTATAACCATATCTCTCATCCTTTTTCTTGTGAAATGCACTAATATATCTATTGGACGTTTCCTCAACCTTGCAATCCTTGTATTCACTCTGTAGACTCTATCAGTCTCCAACTCCATCTCATTAGGATCACTTGGTAAAAAAATTGCCCACATTTCTCTCATCCTGGCTCATCTCCTCTCCTTCTGTTCTGGTGTAGATCTGAATCTTAAAATATTTTCTTTTTGCGCCCATCCCATCAATGCCAACCTATCTTGATCCCTATCCTCTCTGACTTCCAAATCCTCAGATTTTGCTTCAGGAACTTTTATTGTTTCATTTATCACTTCTATCTTTGTCTCTGTTTCTTCCCTGTTTGTCCCTGTTTCTTCCCACATTGTATCCCAACGTGACTTGTTTGTTTGCATCTGTAATTTCATCTCCTGCATTTCTTGATGCAAAGTTTCGAATTTCCCATCCATCCCTTCTATTTTTTTTCTGCAAACAATTTTCCATCTTCATTAGTAAATCTTGAATAGCTTCCAGATTCAGTTCTTTCCCTGATGATCTTGGTGGGGATTTCTCTTTATGTATCTGTTCCAACGTATTACATCTCCTAGTGGTGGCCATTATCCCTTTAAAAATCTCAGTCTATCACAATCCACAGGCAATTATCTTAAATTTCCACAGGTGTTCGAATCTGCAACACTTCACAAGTAGTTGTCTTAATTCCCCACCAGATGTCAGTAAATTTCTTTATGCAGAAACCTCAGCAAACAGCCTATTGTTTTAATTTTGATATCTTCTGTTATTAATGTTGGTAACTTCAACAAAGTATTATGACCATAGCAAGCTTCTCACTTCCCAGAAGAAATGGTAAACAAAACTGATAAACTCGAATAAAAACTTTATCAACACGACATAAAAGCGAGACAGTCTTCCTTCTGTCCCACACACTGTAGAGTTTTATAATTAAAAAAAAAATCCAAAGGAATAAACTACAAAAACGTTTTTTAAAAACTCTTAACCAGTGGTGGGATTCAGCAGGTTCTCACCTATTCTATGGAATCCTTACGTAATCCAGCTGTTGGTTCTAAGAACCGTTTGTTGGCCAGGGAGCTGGCGCCTTGAACTGTCCTGGGGGCAGCAGCTGTGCAGGGCCAACCCATGGGGGGGCGGAAAGGGGGTCACTCCCAGCGGGTGCCGAGGCTGCTGGGGCGAGCCGGACTGCTGCTCACCAGCCCTTGCGAGCTCCCTGCTGACAAGGGCAAGAGAAGCAGCCCAGCTGCCCGCCCGCACCTCCCCTCCCTGGCCGACTGCCGAGTAGACTGCTCCTGCGCCTGGAGGCTCCGTGGACTCAGCTCTCCCGGTGCGTCGGGGGTGCGGGCAGGACAAAGAGGAGGGCGTCTGAGCAGCTCCCGCCCAAAGAGTCCTTGCTGCCCCTAATTATTATTATTATTAGTAGTAATTAATTAATTAATTAATTAATTAAAAGCTTCTGACTTCCCAGAAGAAATGGTAAACAAAACTGATAAACTTGAAAAAACTTTATCAACACAACAAAAAAGCGAGACAGTCTTCCTTCTGTTCCACAAACTGTAGTTTCATAAAAAAAAAAATCCAAAGGAATCCGACCCAATAGGGTTTTATAAAAACTCTTAACATTTCTCTTCTTAACAATCTCAATCTCAGCTTGAAAATCCTCCCAACTGGGCATTTATACTGTATTTCATAATTTCTTTCCTTTTAACTCTATAGTTCTTAATTCTTAAGAACATAAGAACAGCCCCACTGGATCAGGCCGTAGGCCCATCTAATCCAGCTTCCCGTATCTCACAGCGGCCCACCAAATGCCCCAGGGAGCACACCAGATAACAAGAGACCTGCATCCTGGTGCCCTCCCTTGCATCTGGCATTCTGACATAGCCCATTCCTAAAATCAGGAGGCTGCACATACATATCATGGCTTGTAACCAGTGGTAGGATTCAAATAAATTAACAACAGGTTCTATGTCCTTATGACCATTTTAAGTATACCGAAAGATATACCAAAAGGTAGTTTAATAATTCGTGCATTAAATAAACAAGAACAATAAAAGAGGTACACAAAACTAGATTATATTTTAAGAAAGAGTTTTAAAATATTAATGAAAAAATATTAAATACCTGACAAAGTGTTATTGAAGATATTTCCATATTGCTGTTTGATTGGCGTCCTCACTTGCAATTTTCTTTGCTTTTATCCGAGCATCATCGGCTGTGTGATTTATCCTTAACCATCTTTGCACTGTAGGAGTAGGATTCCATTCCTTCAGCGGTAGGCCTATTAGACTGATAATCATTATGCTTGCTATATTAGAAACAGTTAGGCAAGTTCTCTTCTCTGATCGTATAATGTTCATCTTTGAAAAACCCCTTTCCGCTTCTGCTGAACTCACAGCAATTGTTCTGACAATATTTTTAGCTCTTTGAACACTTTCGGGAATTGAATAGTTCTGGGAATTTTTTTAAACGTTTTCCACAAAATCATTTTGAGTTATGGTACTGCATCAGATCTAGTGACAGGTGCAGTATAAGTGACAGATGATGATCTTAAAAGGGGATGTGCTGTCATCCATGCTTCTGAACATGTGCAGAAGGCAGTGCTTGCCTTGGTTTTTTTACACTTGCAGCAAAAAGGCAAAATAATGCCCTTCCACTTTCATTTTTATTAAACAACCAACTTGCAGAGATGGAAGTTGGTAGAGAACAATATTCATGACTGTTGTTCTGTTGTAACTGGTGGTTTGTTATAGATGATAATCTTGCTCTTCTGTGCCAGGTGAAAGGTATATACAGTCCAGTTTCCCAGAACTACGTATATATCAGTAATTTCATCAGGCACAGAAGGGTAAGGCCCAAGTTCTAACCAACTTTCTAATGGGACATGTGCTGCATCCCGCAGTAGGGTGGCAGTCACAGAGGCATCCTCAAGGGAAGGGAATGTTTATGTCCTCACCTTGGAGCTGCATTGCTCTTAGGTCAGTGCTGGAAAGTGGGTTAGGATGCACCCTAAAATTTTCATCACTGGCCTGCCACCAGTTAGAATTAGAGCAATATTCATGAACATGTATATTGTTATATAAGAAGAAAATCAACACCACTGTGTGTCCAGAAACAGCAATAATAAATCATAAAGTTGGCATAACATATACAGCCACTTGCCACAAGTTCCTTTGCTTCAGGTGTCTGCTAATTGGGTAAGAGGCACTTTTGCAAGTGGGTGCTCCTCTTTTATTTAGCAGGGGGAGAGTAACTGGCCCACCTCACCCCAGTACTGTCTGTTCTAGTGGCTGTCTGCTGGTATTCCTTTGCATCTTTTTAGATTGTGAGCCCTTTTGGGACAGGGGGCCATTAGATATTTGATTTTCTCTGTAAACCGCTTTGTGAACTTTTTGTTGAAAAGCGATATATAAATACTGTTGTTGTTGTTGTTGTTGTCTGTTTACATTATCCTGCAGGGATGGTTCTGCTTTTTCTTACCAGTACAGTGGTACCTCGCATAACGAATGCCCCGCGCATCGAAAAACTCACAGAACGAAAGCGTTTTGCGAAGTTTGGTAACTCGCACAACAAATTTTTACGACCCGTGCTTCGCAAGACGAATTTTTTTTTGTTTTGCTGTGGTTTGTCTTAAGGGGGGATCTTCATGTCAGTTTATGATCCCGTCCACCCTAGTAAGGGGAGGATCTTCATGTCAGTTTATGTAAGTAAGTCCCATTGTGCTTGCTCCCAGGAAAGTGTGCACAGGATTACAGCCTTCAAACTCCCCACTCAGCATCCCCCCATCGCTCATTCACCCTCTCACTGCCCCATTTCCTTCAGGTTTCCCCCCATGATCATGGCAAAAGCAAGCAATTGAGTGCAGCTGCTCTGTCCTCCCCAGCTTAGAGCACAATCCTGTGCGTGTCTCCTCAGAAGTAAGACCCATTGTGCTTACTCCCAGGAAAGTGTGCACAGGATTACAGTCTTCAAGCTCCCCACTCAGCATTCCCCCCCCCCGTTTTTGAAATCCTCTGTACAGTATGTATGCCTTTAAAGAGCACTTAATAAACACTTTGTAAACCAAATCTGACTTTGTTCTGACTTTTCTTGCCCATAGGAACGCATTAATTAAATTTCAGTGCATTCCTATGGGAAAACGCGCTTCGCAAAACGAAAAACTCGCATAACGAAAGGACTCGCGGAACGGATTAATTTCGTTATGCGAGGCACCACTGTATTTAATTTCTATTGCCCTCACCTAGCTCCTGTACCCCACCTCGCTGGACCTTAGATTCCCTCCCATAGGTTAGATGAGGAAAAGCTGAGGTAAAGCTAAATTTCAAAACTGATTTAAGGTTGATTTAAAGTTAGAAGACAAGGAGTTAGAAAGACAAAGAGTTAGAAAGAGTACACTTACCTTCTCCTTCTCGTCCTCCCCTTCTCCAAAACTCAGAGGTCCACTTGCCTTCTCCTCGCCCAGGTGCTAAGCTCGCGCTGCCTTACCTGGCACTTTGTTCCCAGAGGCACTTGGGGTCCCAGAGGCCGTGTGCGCTTCTGCAGAGAGTCCTTTAATTATTAGTCCTTTCAATTAGTCCTCTTAATTAGTCCTTTAATTTTATAAATTAGTTCTGTAATTATTTCTTGCCTTGTTGCTGTTAGTCCCTTTTGTCTTTCAAGTCCAAATATTGCTTTCTCTTTCCTGACTCTGTTCTCTGCTGCGTTCCCCAGAAAAATAAAGCTGTAGGAAGGGGGGTCAGGCTTAAGTCCTTGGCTGAGCTCGATAGCCTCCAACTCCTTTGCTCTGAAACTGTTTGACACCCAGAGCCTTCGCCCCAGGGAGATAAAACAGGATCTGTGGTCAATCTCACGCCGTAGCCCCTTTCAGAGCTTATCATGTCTTCCTAAACTTTGCTCCTCTCTTAAGAAACCTGATGTACGCAGTCTTGGCTTGGAGACAAGCTGCAGCCCTCAGGAGTTGTAGGGGAGCAAAGAAGCTCTTCTGAGATTGAAAACAGCCCAGCACAGTTAGCAAGAACTCAGGGCTCTACTTATGCACAATGATTCACGTTGCTTTCTAGTAAGGGGCCTGTTTTGGGATCAGAAGCAAGTCTCTATTAGGGGATTCAGTCCTGCTGGGTGGACCAGAGCAGCTCCTCCTGTTCTGCATTTTCTGCCTGCTTATTGGCTCAGGTTCCTGCTGGTTTTCCTGCAGGAGGCAGATACCAGGAGAAGTCCCCCCCCCCCCCAGTCTGGAAAACCAGTGCCCTCCTTGCCATATGTTGAAACTCTGAATCCCACCAGAAGAGAGTTGCCTGGGACCCCACGTCTCATCTCAGCTGCCTGGGACCCCACGTCTAGCGCCCAGTAGACAGGGCCCCACTCACAGGACATGGGTGGAAAGAGCTGAGGATGTTGCCTTGCAGGGAAATTGGGCAAATGGGACAGGGAAAGTCTGAGCATGAGATGCGTCCGGAAAAATGACATTCATTTTCACTGGGATTTCTTCTGCTGGTTTAAAATGCTGAACAAACCCCTGGGCCGCTGGCATTTCCACAGGGCTCCTCTGGGAGTCAGAGAGAAGCAGGGAAGCCAGTTTGCCGGAGACATTTCAAATGAGCTGTAACAGGGGAGCTTTATTTTGTGTCCCACCTCCTCATTTGTTCACCAGCAAAGTGCCCTAGCACAAAGCAGGAGTGTGTGTGTGTGTGTGTGTGTGTGTGTGTGTGTGTGAGAGAGAGAGAGAGAGAGAGAGAGAGAGAGAGAGAGAAATATCTTGCACTATGTTTTGAAATGTTATATATATAATTCTATATATATAATTAAATATATACATAGGATCTATATTTGTATGTGACTGTGTTTGTATATATGCATGTATATGTTTGTGTGTGTTTTTATGTATATAACATTTATTCATTACATAAATAATGTGTATATATAATGTATAACATATAATGTACTATATATATATCTATAGAATTAAATATATATGTATGTATGTATGTATGTGTGTATAATTAAATATGTATGCATGTATGTATGTATGTAAAGGTGAATAGCTTTAGAAGCCACCACTGGTTTTGAAGGGAAGTGAGAGGGGCTGCTTTACGCCAGAATATTTGGACTTGAAAGACAAAAGGGACTAACAGCAACAAGACAAGAAATAATTAAAGGACTAAGAATTAAGAACTAAGCTGGGATTCAGATTGTGAAGAAGACAAACATTAAGAGTTTTTATAAAACTTTTTTGGAGTTTATTCCTTTGCTGTTTTTTTATTATAAAACTCTACAGTGTGTGGGACAGAAGGAAGACTGTCTCGCTTTTTTGTCGTGTTGATAAAGTTTTTATTTGAGTTTATCAGTTTTGTTTTCCATTTCTTCTGGGAAGTGAGAAGCTTGTTATGGTCAAAATACTTTGTTGAAGTTACCAACATTAATAACAGAAGATAACAAAATTAAAACAATAGGCTGTTTGCTGAGGTTTCTGCATAAAGGAATATACTGACATCTGGTGGGGAATTAAGACAACTACTTGTGAAGTGTTGCAGATTGGAACCCAGCTGTTCTGTGGCCAACATGCCCACCCTGGGTGAGATAAAACCCACCCTGAGCAGCGTCCCTTCTCCCCGCCAGCCCTGACACAGAAATGCAGGGACCAGAGTGCCCTGGAGACAGAGAGAGACTGACTATTGAAGCAGGTTAGACTCTCCCCCTCCCTCCCTCCAAGCACCCAGTCAGGGGCAGAGATGGTCTTCTTGCCTTGAGTGACACTGGGACAGGCAGAAAACGTGCCCTCGCCAAGGAGGAGAGGGGAGCAGCACTGGGCAGTTTCCTTGTTCAGAGGAAGCAGGAATGTGGGTCAAGTCAGGACTGCTTGCTGAGAAACTGAGCAAGTTGGCAAGGGCACCTTTTCCCATCCAGAAGCATTGAAAACCCGTCGACATACATTCAGGGGTGATGCAGCCTGTCTCTGCCAAGGCAAGCTGAAGTTGTGTGGGTGGCATCCAATTATGCAAGGCGTTGGCACTGCCATTTCACACAAAGTCCGCTGTGTACCCCGTAAATTGGCTTTTGGATCAAGGCGATGAGGGAGGGAAGATTCTCCTTATTAAAAGAGTAATTTCCCGACGCCCAGGGATTATCATGAGAGTCAACCTGTGCTGGGTTCTGCCTGTCCTCCCCGCGGCAATTTCAGGCTGCCTGGAGGCCAATGGCAGGGCCACCCCTTCCTGGCTCAGGGAGACTCTTGTCCCTTCCAGTCTTTTCAAGAACTCTGCCTCTAGCCCCACATTTACACCCCCAGATTCCCCTTCCTTCCTTCCTTCCTTCTGGCCTGCCTGACTAATTTGAGTGTTTCATTAAGGAAGCACCTCCTACATTTTGTTTATGGTCAGCATCTACCCTTTGGGGAGAAAGGCGAAATGTGAATGAATGAATTTATATATACTTATTTGGGCTTCAATTCCCTCCATTTACAGAATGTTACTGGGCTATATAGATAAATGTGTTGCAACAGAGTCACTTTCAAACAATGGTCTCTTCGGAACCCACAACCCTGAAATGGATGCCGACCCCCGAATGGCCTGGAAAAAGAGGGAAAAGAAAGGAAAGGTGGAGAAAAATAAAGGCGATGGACCTGTTCCCCCTTCATTTGCTGAAGCTCACATTCACCTGGGGCACAGGATGTGTGGGTGGGGGGAGGGGGACACCTGGGTGTATCCCTTGCCAGACATTGGAGGTTTTGCACAAAATAATTATGCATTTCTTATAGGATTGAAAGACAGAAAGGGGTTCTTTAATTGGGAAGGAAGGAAGGAAGGAAGGAAGGAAGGAAGGAAGGAAGGCGGATCTGGGGATGTAAATATGGGGCTAGTGGCAGAGTCCTTGAAAAGACTGGATGGAGCAGGAGTCTCCCTGAGCCAGGAAGGGGTCGCTCTGCCATTGGCCTCCAGACAGCCTGAAATTACCCCGGGGAGGACAGAGGGCGCCAAGCACAGACTGATCCCCAGGTGCCAGTGAAACACTCATTAATGAGGATCCTTCCCTCATCACCTCCATCGAAAGCTAATTTAGGGGAGACACATGATGAGTTTTGTGTGAAATGTTAGTGCCGACACCTAATGAAATTGGAGGCCTCGCCCAAAGCTTCAGCTTGCCTTGGCAGAGAAGGACGTGGGTCGAGGTGCTGCCCCATTTCTCAACTTAGTTTGACGAGTCTCCTATTTAAATTCTACTAGACGTGAGAAAAGGACCTTATCCACGTCATCAAGTGTTCCACTTGATGCACTTGATCCCCCTCTCTTACACACACACACACACACACACACACATTATGTTAGCAAACCATAACCTGTTTGGTTCCTACTCACAGGCAAAAGCCTAGATGAAAGTGCACAGAAATGGGTTTGTTTGGGGAACAGACATGGACCTCCATGGGGTGATGGAGCCCTGCTGGACTGGCAGTGCCATCCATCTGCTTTCAAGTCCCCCCACAGGTGGGCTCCTCCAGGGAGACCTTGGATTCCAAGCACCCCCTGGTGCTTTTCGGCTCCTGAGCTATGATTGTCCCCAAGAAAACCCCTCTGTGCTTCTGAACAGTACCATTGCATCTTGCAGGGGAGGGGTTGCAACTTTGAATGCCCCACAGCAAAAGTAACATCAAGTCCCCATTGGAGGATCTCAGTGAGGGCTGCCTCTTTGCCCAGGCCTTTACTTCAACTGTTTACTGCCTTCAGGGAACAAATGCTTCCTTACCCAGAGGAGAAGCCCCCAGTTGCCCACTCCCCATAAGATGCAATGGTTTCTATTTGAGCTTCGTTGCATCAGCTGGGGTATGCATGTGTGTAATATATATTACATACTTTGTGTATATTCATGTATATACACAAACACAGACACAGACACACAGACACACACACACACACTGATAAAGATCAGTGATAAATAATATATATAATTAATATATATTTAATTATATATGTGTGTGTGTGTGTGTATGTGTATGTTTAATTATATGTGTGTGTGTATCTGTATGTGTATATATATATATATATATATATATATATATATATATATACAGACTGCACTTGCTCCCGGTGTGGAAGGGATTGTCACTCCCGGATTGGCCTTTTCAGCCACACTAGACGCTGTGCCAGAACCACCTTTCAGAGCGCGATACCATAGTCTTTCGAGACTGAAGGTTGCCAATACAAAATATATATATATATACACACACACATATAATTAAACACACACACACACACACACACACACACACACACACACACACATATTTAAATATATAGCATCTTTATCAATATAATTAAATATAAATAGAATTATATATGTATGTATGTATGTATGTATGTATGTATGTATGTATGTATGTATGTATGGGTATACATGTAAAGGTGTAAAGCTTTAGAAGCCACCACTGGTTTTGAAGGCGCTAGTTCCCGACCATCTCAACATGTTTGAAGATGCACTGGAAATTGTTTTCAAACAGTTCAAAAAATTAGTCGTTAGTGATATAGATATATCGACTCGTCCTCGTTTCTCCAGCCAAGGCGAGAGGAGCAGGTTGAACAACATGGAGCTCCCAAATGGGTTGAAGTTGAGACGGGATCAGCTGGCCCCTTCTTCCTATGTAGTTGGGGCCGACCCTAAGAGTCTGGTGCGTGGGGGGTGGCTTGGGTGACTTTGGGGGTTCTGCACAAAATAATGGTATGTTCCTTAGATGCCTTGGAAGGAAGGAAGGAAGGAAGGAAGGAAGGAAGGAAGGAATGGGGATCTGGGTGTATAAATGTGGGGCTAGGCCGATTCAGGAGTGACAATCCCTTCCACACTGGGAGCAAGTGCAGTCTGTCCCTGGTCGGTCTCCCTGGCTATGGGCCTTCCTTCTTTGCCTCTTTGCCTCAGACTGTTGGCCAAGTGTCTCTTCAAACTGGGAGAGGCCATGCTGCACAGCCTGCCTCCAAGCGGGCCACTCAGAGGCCAGGGTTTCCCACTTGCTGAGGTCCACTCCTAAGGCCTTCAGATCCCTCTTGCAGATGTCCTTGTGTCGCAGCTGTGGTCTACCTGTAGGGCGCTTTCCTTGCATGAATTCTCCATAGAGGAGATCCTTTGGGATCCGGCCATCATCCATTCTCACGACATGACCGAGCCAACGCAGGCGTCTCTGTTTCAGCAGTGCATACATGCTAGGGATTCCAGCTCGTTCCAGGACTGTGTTATTTGGAACTTTGTCCTTTGTCCTAAAGGAAATTATCCTTTAGCCCCAGGAGAAATAAGCAAATCAAGACAGTCCAAGCAAACTCCTTATTTGCTCAGTGAAGTCTACTTCCTTCATCTCCAAGCAGTTATTAAGCAGGATCACTTCAGATGTGGTAGTAGCAGAGAACAAGGGGATAAGAGGGAACGCGGGGGACATTTGGACCCACAGGTAAAAGATAAAGACAAAGTTCGGTGGATCTGTGTCATGTGAGCTTCATGTTCTGCCTGTGCTTCTATTCCTGCACAGCCCCAGTTCAGAAATCTGGTCGGTTTCGGAACTGGCTGTGCATTTCTTCCCTGTCTGAGTCTTGCCTTTTAATACAATCTTATGCAGGTCTACTCAGAAGCAAGTCTCATGGTGTGGAAGCAGACTTACTCCCAGGAAAGGGTGTATATATATATTCTTGCCACCATGGTTGCTCTGAAATGCCTTCTCAATGTCTCAGGTGCACAAACATGTGTTCCTATTTTGATCTCAGGTCTCAGTCTTCCTCCTCCGAGAAACCCTCCTCTCCCTCCCTCTCTCCCTCCCCCCCTCTCTCTCTGTCTTTTCTTGGCCTCAATCAAAGGTGCTATGGATGGCTACTTTTCTTTGGGGATTTTTGAGTTTGTTCCTATTAGACAGGACAGCTGCTTGTCCAGGGATGGTGTGGACCAGGGAGGAGGGGTAGGGTTTTGGTTGTGGACCCTGCTGCAAACAGGGCTAGAGCAGGGACCCATAAAAATTCCTACGTGGTGCCAGTCTCAAGGACGCTGGTCATCCGACTTGAATTTCAAAACAGACCTCAAATGTCTTCCAGCCTGGGTGAGACGGTACAGTTGAGCTTCCTCCACCTCTTGGCACGGAGAACTTGGGCCAACCATCAGACGTGCCACATTTTGGCTCACCGAAAAGTGAGCGTCTTGGTGTCCATCCAGTGAATTAGTCTACCCAGAACAAGGCAATCACCTTGCAACACGCAGCTTGGCAGGGCCCCTGGATCAGCCCACCTGCAGGGAGGTGTATACGGCTTGCAGTTCAGAGCTTCACCTCATCCCAAACATCTGGAAGAAGAAGACAAGGTCAGGTGGGTTCTGCTGAGCAGTTTGGTGACTCTCTATTTAGAGACCTTCCAATGTCTGTCTGTCTGTCTATCTATCTCTCTATCTCTCTATCTATCTATCTGTTGATATCCCTGATGGGGTTTCTTCACTGGGGAATTGAACACCTGGCACCGGTGCTTTTCAACCTCTTCATAAATGACCTGGAGACAGGGTTGAGCAGTGAGGTGGCAAGGTTTGCAGATGACACAAAACGTTTCCGAGTGGTGAAGACCAGAAGTGATTGTGAGGAACTCCAGAAGGATCTCTCCAGACTGGCGGAATGGGCAGCAAAATGGCAGATCCGTTTCAATGTAGGTAAGTAAGTGTAAGGTCATGCACGTAGGGGCAAAAAATCAAAACTTCACATATAGACTGATGGGTTCTGAGCTGTCTGTGACAGATCAGGAGAGAGATCTTGGGGTGGTGGTGGACAGGTCGATGAAAGTTTTGACCCAGTGTGCGGCGGCAGTAAAGAAGGCCAATTCTATGCTTGGGATCATTAGGAAGGGTATTGAGAACAAAACAGCTAATATTATAATGCCGTTGTACAAATCGATGCTAAGGCCACACCTGGAGTATTGTGTCCAGTTCTGGTCGCCGCATCTCAAAAATGACATAGTGGAATTGGAAAAGGTGCAAAAGAGAGCGACTAAGATGATTATGGGTGTGGTAGGTCTGTGGAACTCCTTGCCACAGGATGTGGTGATGGCATCTGGCCTGGACACCTTTATAAGGGGATTGGACAAGTTTCTGGAGGAAAAATCCATTATGGGTTACAAGCCTTGATGTGCATGTGCAACCTCCTGATTTTAGAAATGGGCTATGTCAGAATGCCAGATGCAGGGGAGGGCACCAGGATGAGGTCTCTTGTTATCTGGTGTGCTCCCTGAAGCATTTGGTGGGCCACAGTGAGATACAGGATGCTGGACTAGATGGGCCTATGGCCTGATCCAGAGGGGATGTTCTGATGTTCTTATGAACACAATGGGAGGGGCAAGCAGCATTCCGTTCCGGAACATCTGTGAGTCTGAATTCAATGCACATCTCTGGTCTAGACATGCCCACGGCTGTGGGGTAATATTCAATCATTGCCAGTGAGCCTGCTGTTCTTTGACTTAAGAGCAAATGACTAAAACAACAATTGGAAGAAGTCTGTCCAGTTCCAACCAACCCTGGCACTAAGTTGGCACATCTTGGCTCACTCTTTGGAAAAAAAGATCTCTTCCTCCCTGAGGACTTTTCAAAAAATGGAAACTGGTGTGCCGTGGATGGTCCACAAGTGGGCCACAGGACCTCGGGGAGTGTCGCTTCTTAGTAGGGCAATTGGAGGATTTGAGCCCCCTGCCAGCAGCATTGCGTGCCTTGTCAACCGTCCCACAAACTGATAGTGGTGCCTTGACAATTTTAAGCCCAAATCCTAACCCAACTTTCCCACACTGTCACAGCTGTGCCAGGGGGGCAAATACTACGTTTTGCAGCTAGGCAGTAGTCACAGAGACCTCCCCAAGCTAAGGGAGTGTTTGATCCCTTACCTCAGTGACTGGTTAGGGGTGCACCCTTAGTGCCTTGTCAGTGTGCAGTGCATTGAAAAATGTTGACAATCACTGGGTTAGAGACTCTGAAATCCTCGAGCAGCTGCGCAGTCCCTTCGAAAACTCAGGCACTCCCTGCCCAGGGATGGGGTGCAGCCAGGCGAGGAAGGTCTTTTGTTTTCAGCCTGAACAGCACAATCCACTTGAGGCGCAGCCCCCTCACTCTCTGTTGCTTCCTAACAGGGCCTGGTAGCCAACTCAAGAGGCCGGAGACTCCCATGGAAGCAGCTTTGTCACATATCAGACGGGTGTTCTGCAACTTCTCAGAGCGAGTAAATGGGACCTAAATAGCTGCACGGGACGGGCTCATCGCGTTGATGCTTGAGCAAATGCCAAATTTCTCCAAGGTGAGCAGGATCTCCAAGACTCTCCAGGTCTGGCTTCTCTTCTTTGGTTCTTTGAGGGGGGAACTCTGGGTTAAGGCAATTAGGAGAGCTACACAACCACAATGGTATAAAAAGCTGATGCCAGAACATCCCTCAACTCCTTTGAGTGTCTGCTCCTCGGCTACGCCCATTTTGCCAAGACATTTCAGATCAAGGGTACAAGGGGTGCTTTATTTTGTGGCCATCCCCCCCCCCCCACTCATTCACTACCAAAATGCCCAAGCAAAATTCAGGAATGTGTGAGACCAGTCTGTTGCACTAACATGTTCCGAAGCTGCATTGGATGCGTTTGAGTATACACATAGGAAGCCTAGCAAAGCAAGAGCCTGTTGTGTAGCTCTTCAGTTTGCCTTAACCCAGAGTAAGGGGACCTTCTATCCTACCGTGTGGGTGGAAACTTACTTTCCATCTGCAGATCGTTCCCCCCTCAAAGAACCAAAGAAGGGAAGCCAGACCTGGAAGAGTAAGTTCCTCTTGAGTAGCCTCAGGCGGCCGCTCTGACTCAGGGCCTTCTGCAGAAATGCAGTTCCTGCTTATCTCTTGACTGAAATAGCCCAGTCAGTTATAGGCTTTGTTAAGACGCCTTCTGATGATGAGGATACTTTCTGTTGTATCTTTAGTGGATTCCTTGCTAAGTAGCACTGACATCCTGAGAAATCAGTCAAGTGAATCAGAAGAAGTTATAGGATCTTCTGATGAGCTTAACCCTTTGCTCCCAGGCCTTGCTGATGGATGCGAGAGGCTGCGTCTCTGTTGTGGGATTTTGTGTTTTAATGTATATGTGAAAAAGAAGAAGGGCCCCTTATGCTGCAGACCCTGCACTCACTCAGTCCAGCCCACCACTCAGTTCACTCAGACTGAGTTTGGAGTCCTTTCCAGTTGCTGCTCCCTCCTTAAGCTTTGAAGGGAAAATAGGTCCAGGAGAAATTCAACCTCCGGAATCATTGGAAACCCTGGAAATGATGGCTTGATCATGAGCAATGTGGAGAAGTCCTTCCCTCTCTCGCATGCAGAATTTGCAACCGCAGCACTGAAGAGAAGCAGCCACCCAGAGCAGGAGAGCTGCAGAAGAACGTAAGAACGGAGCACCCACGAGCTGAGCCTGAGTTCCGCCTGTGGCTTCAGCTTCCAGCTGGGACTTGCAAAGTGCTTTCAGCTTCCTCGGAGCGAGTCCCAGCGTGGTCTTCCCTTCAGTTGTGATGCTTGCGGCCCAGTCTGAGGTGGGGCGTGCTGAAGCCTCCACAATAAGCGCTGCAGCACCAGCTCCTCGACCAGCTTGTCCAGGGATGGTGTGGGCCAGGGAGTAGGGGTAGGGTTTGGGTGTGGACCCTGCTGCAAGCAGGGCTGGAGCAGGGACCAGTGCCAATCCCTACGTGGCGCCACTCCCAAGGACGCTGGCCGTCCAACTTGAATTGCAAAGCGGACCTCAAATGCTTTCTGGCCTGGGCAAGACGGTGCCGTTCAGCTTCCTCCCCCCCTCGGTGTGGGCAATGAGAACGTGAGAGCCAACTTTCAGACGTGATACATTTTGACTCGGCGGACAAATGACTGAGTGGATTTTCATCCAGCCAATTAAAGATTCCCTAGAATGAGACACTCAGCTTGGAACACACCATTCGGCACGGCGCCTGGCTCTACCCACCTGTGCCGAGGCCTATCAAGAGAGCATCTCAGAGCCTCCCCTTAGGCATCCCAACAGAAGCCAAGAGCAACAGGACTATGGTGATGGTCTTTGTGAGTCTGGGTTTATGAACCCTCTACCTCTCTTGAGTGCACACTTGGACACCCCCGATGAGGCTTCTTCAGTGAGAAATTCCACCACTTCTATACTCAGTCTCTCTCCCCAGGAAATGCTGTTGCCATTAGCAGAGCTGGTGGTGAGGAACAAGGCTGCCCAGGCTGGGATTTATCTCTGCCAGAACGGGCATGCTGTCAACCGCACAGCCCTATCTTCCAAGAGCCTGCTGGGAAATCCCCTGATGGCCACGGACCCAGGCTAGGATCTCAGTGCCCAGTTGGCAGTATCTGATTTTAGAATGTAGATGGAGTCCTGCCGGGGCTCTTCAGCTTCCCCTTCCCATTGCTGGACTCCTCCCGAGGAGACCTGGTCTTGCAAACCCCGCTGGTGCATTTGGGGTCCGTAGCTATGATTGTCTTCAAGAGAACTCCTGTGGGATCCTCAACTGCACCATTCCAGCCTGCAGAGGTGGGCCCAGCGTCCAGTTTCTCAGCATTGCGGGTGCTTCTGATCTAGCAACCGGGAGTCCTCTTGGCCTGCTCGGTTCAGCCATGGTTATCTGGTGTGCTCCCTGCGGCATTTGGTGGGCCATTGTGTAAGCTGGACTTGATGGGCCTGTGGTCTGATCCAGTGGGGCTGTTCTTATGTTCTTAACTACAATTCCCAGGAGGCCTTGCAGGTCTCTTGTTCTCTGGTGTGCTCCCTGGGGCATTTGGTGGGCCATTGTGAGATATAGGGAGCTGGAGTAGATGGGCCTATGGTCTGATCCAGTGGGGCTGCATTTATGTTCTTATGTTCAGCTGCAATGGGAGGCAACACCCATGTGCTTACTTGTGGTTATGGCCACGTTCTGGGTGGGTAAGGTCTGGGTAGAGACTGCTCTGCACAAGATCATATCACTGGTCGTGTCTCACTCATACTTACAGCAATTCACATGAGAGTTAAAAATTTCTGGTTTAAAATGTTGAATAAGCCCCTTTCCTGGAGCTAGAGCGCCCCCAGCTGGCCATCAGCAGCTGTTTCTTTTCTAACATGACAGGTGATGCATCCTGCCCTTCGCTGTTGATGGAGACACAATTTCAGGGCCATGTGGCCTGGATCCCTGGCATCTCCACAAGGCTCCTCTGGGAGTCAGGGACTCATGGCCTGAGGATTGGGGGGGACGATCCCTTGCCCCTCGTTCAGTCCACGGATACAAGGAAGGAGGGTCAGCCAGAGTCATAGAGTCCCCTCTGCTACCAAAGAGAAGTAGAAATGAAGCCTGAGGGCCAATGCCAACTTGACGGCCATGTCCTCGTGTGGTCATCATCTCGGTTGTCTAGGGTTAGAAACAGGGAGAGTGTGTTCTGGGCTGGCCCCGATCACTTTCTCCTTATTGGGCCAACACAGTATACTCTGTGGCCTGCTGTGGACAGAAATCTCTGACCCACAAATGGGTGTCACTGAGGCAGCCACAAGGGCAGGCCTCCTCCCAGCTCCCTCCCTGCACTCCCGCCCTGGAATGCCTCCTCTCCGCCTCCCCCCAAGCCCCACCTACCTCTCTGCCGCCCAGCTGTCTGCGCGACCGATGAGTGACAGAGCACTGGTGATCCATCAGCACTAGCCCAGGGCCAGCCAGCGATAAGCCAGCACCAGCACTGGGGCCTCGCAGACAAGCTCTATGGCACATCAGAGACAGTGCGTGCCGGTGATAAACATGCACACACTATTTAGGATTTGGCCCATATCCAAGCGCCCTCGCAAGATGGGTATGCCTCTGACCAATACTTGGCCCTGATATGTGACATGACAAATGGAATATAGAAACACAGATTAAAGGAGTAACTTGGCTATACCTGATTTTTAAATTCTCTCTTGACACCCCCTCCCCACACACACACATTATGGGCAGCGAGTCAACACAACACAACCTGGTTCCTACCAAGTCATAGCCCAGAGCCCACCCTAGAGGTGCACAGAACAGGGTTTGTTTGGGGAACAGACATGGACGCCCATGGGGTGATGGAACCCTGCCGGACTGACAGTGCCATCCCATCCTCTCCCACGTCCCCCCACATGCGGGCTCCTCCCAGGGAGACTTGGGCTTGAAAAGCACCCTGGGGCATTTGGGTTCCGGAGCTATCATCGTCCCCAAGAGAACTCCCATGTGATTCTCGACTGTCCCATTCCAGCTGCAGGGGGGGGGCCTGCATCTTTCAGTTCCCCCCAACAAAAGAAGCGTCAACTCCCCATTAAGGGATATCAGTGAAGGCTTCCCATGTGTCCAAAATGTTTCTCCAGCTCTTTATGATCTTAATGGCGAGAGGGCAAATCTGGGATGTCCCCTCCATCCAGCCTGGTCCCATCATAGTCACAGGTCCCCCTATCCCATCTTCAAGACATGGTGGTCTTCTTGGGGTGTCATTGGGCCACAGCCTCCAATGTCTCAGCTTTGGGGGTGCTTCAGGTCTGGCATCCAGGAGTCCCCTTGACCTGCTATCTCCAGCCATAGACAAGTTGTGGGGCTTTCATGCTCCGTGTTGAAAGTGCTCTTCTCTGTTGGTCTGTTTCAGGCTCAGGTCAACACCCAGACCACAGAAGATCGTGCCCCACTGAACATCCTTCCATCGGATGCCTCCTGGCCAGGAGCCGGATCCGGGTCCTCTCCCAGCAGTGACTCTGATGGGGGTCTTGCGAAAACTGGAAGCTTTGCTGCGTCTGGCCGTGTGAGTCCTCAGGAGGTCAATATTCTGATGGAAGTTAGACTGATATCTGAATAGACACATGGAATTGGAACAACCGGGAAACAGCAAGCGTGACGAAGACCCACAGATGAGCATCTAGACTCAGTTGTATGTAGCCCCCACCCCCCAAAAGAAGTTGGACCCAAGCTTTGGCTTTCACCCCTGACCCCAATGTAGCCTAGGTCCCCTCCCAAGTGCTGATTCTCAGCTGCTCCTGTTTCTGTGGGGATCCTGCTAAAGACTCCTTGGAGAATTGGATTCCACTGCGCAGAAAAGGTGTTCCCGTCCACCCCTCTCTGGCTTTGCTTATTCCTTTTGGGGCAGAAGGATAATTTCCAGTCCCCTGCCCTTTCCTTTCCATTACAGCTGAATTTGCATTGAAACTTTGGTGCACTTTATTTATGTATTTATTTAACCTTCCAAGCAGGGCCAAGACACAGGGATTCCTGTCCTACTTGGAGATCAGATGGAGATGGGAATGTGCCCCAAAGGCTTTTCTGCAGCCTCTGTGCTGAATACGTAGAGAAGAAGAGCCAGAGCAGGCAGGCATCATCTCCGTGCCTGAGTTGGGCAGATTTTAGCGAAGGCAGTGGGCTTAGGAACAGAAAAAGAGCCCCGCTGGATCGGGCCAAAAGCTCAGGCTCGTTCCTCACTGCCTGCTTTGCCATAGACAGCCTGGCCCCAGCATTTCCTGGAGAGAGAGAGACTGAAGCTGCTGAATTTCCCATGGAGGAGACGCCATCAAGGATTTCAGTGCGTGCTCTATGGAGAGATGAAAGGTTTATGAATGGAAACTCATCAAGTTCATCATCGCAGCTCTTGGCTCTGGTCTTCTGTGGGGGTGAAGAGGTAGCGATCAGGGGAAGCTCTGAGAGGCAGGCTGTATACACCTGGCTGTAGCTAGGCTGAGGTGCAGGTTCCCAGCAGAACAGAAGGTGCGAGCGGGACCCACTCTCAGTCCCCCCTCCCGCTGCCACCCATGGGGTGACCAACACTCAGGGATGATAAATGCAACACTACCCCTGCTGATTGGGTAAGAGGCACTTTTTCAAGTGGGTGCTGCTTTTTCTAGTATTTCTCTATAGTATTTCTCTATAAATTTTAGAATAAATTATAGTATTTTCTAGTATTTCTCTATAAATACTGTTAATAATAATAATAATAATAATAATAATAATAATAATAATAATAATAATAATAATAATAATAATAATAATAATGGGAAGAAAGGCGGGAGGAGCCGGGATGTCCACCGCCCAGCCCCCTGGCACACACAATGCACACGCCTGGCTGGCTGGCTGAGCTCAGGGTCCCTCTGCCGGGCTCCCCCAGGCAAGCTCGTCCTCTGGCGCCATCTGGCGTCTGCCTCGGGCAGGGCGAGTCGGGAGAGGGAGGACCACCTTCTGGGCTGGGAGCTGAGCTCCGCCCATTCCCCCCCCTATTCGAGGGGGTTCAACTCCTCACCACACTTACCTGGGAGTAAGCCCCACTGCCTATAGTGGGACATGCTTCTGAGTAGAGATGCCTAGGCTTGGGCTCTAAGGTTGCAGTCCTAGCCACATTTTCCTGGGAGTAAGCCCCATTGACTTCAGTGGGACTTGCTCCTGAGTAGACATGGCTAGACTAGGGCTCATGGTCCTGTTTCTGCAGCACGCTGAACCTTGCTGGCCTGGCAAGCTCGGCCCTAACCAACTTTCCCACACCCACCCAGCCCCCAATCCTGTCCACACTTTCCTGGGAGGAAGCCCCACTGACTCGAATGGGACTGACTTCTGAGTAGACATGCCTGAGATTGGTCATCACCACATCTTGTGGCTGCAAATTCTGTACATGTGTGTAGAAGAACTTTCTTTGGACTGTTCTGAATCTGTTGCCCTCAATTCAGTGGCTGAATTTTAGGGGTTGGAACTCCTTGCCTCAGGACATGGTGTCCTTTAGTGTCTGTGGAACTCCTTGCCTCAGGACATGGTGATAAATACAGTGAATAGGGGGATGCTCTTTTGCCTCTCGCACAACACCAGAACCAGGGGACGTCTACTCACACTGAGTGTCTGTGGAAGTCCTTGCATCAGGACATGGTGATAAATACAGTGGATAGGGGGATGCGGTTTTCCCCCTCACAGAACACCAGAACCAGGTGTGTCCACTCACACTGAGTGCCTGTGGAACTCCTGGCCACAAGATATGGTGATAGAGTGGGCAGGGGGATGTTCTTTTCTTTGCACCAATCATGTTTCAATGTCTTGAGCCAATAGAGGGTGTGTGACCACATGATTTTTGATCCATGAGTTTTTCATTGATCAATTAATTAACCCATCTTTTGTGCCCCCTCTCCCCTGTGTGCTATTTGATTTGGGTTCAAACAGATCTGTAGAGTGAGTCCATGTAATCATTTTTTATATTTTGCCTTCATCAATTGTTTTAACCAATATTTATTAATGTTTTAAAAGTTTTAATTAAATTTTTTGGTTGTTACATATTTGCAAATACATGCAACAAGCCTTGCTATAATCCCTGGTGTGCGCTGCAAAGGTGCTCCATCTCTTTTTGTTCTTCTCTCTTGAAGAGATCTCCCCTCATTTTCTAGTTCTTAAGTAGTTTCAGAATGGGGATTTAAAGAGAGGGAATTGAAATGAATACATACATAAAATAAATTTAAAAATAAATAAATAAATAAATAAAAGATTAACAAGTTGTGATTTCCTGCCCCCCTCTTTTTTTTAGAAAAAAGCACTCTGTGTGTGTGTGTGTGTGTGTGTGTGCGTGTGTGTGTTGTTTTGATTTGATTTGATTTGTATTCCTCCTTTCTCCCCACAGGACACCAAGTTGACTATCAACATTTAAAAATCATAAAAATGTCAATAAAATAAATAAAACAGCCAGCAGCAATAAATCAGCAGTGAAAATAATTTATTATATTATTATAATACCTATTAATATCTATATCTGTCTATACCTATATATTTATTTATTCATGTGTATGAGGATGATGACATGTAATAGAATCTATTGTTACAATTTATAGTTAATAATAATAGACAACACCAAGGATTCAATGCATATCCAGCTTTAACAGATAGGAAAGGCCAGGAGACTGGACAATCAGCCTTTAGCCCCAAAGCAGCCGACAAAGCAAGAGAGGTGTGGGTGGGAACTCCTTATCTACTTAGTGGAACCTATTTCTTCCTCCTCCTTCATCAAGCAGGATCCCTTCAGAACCAGGAGTAGGAGGGATGCAGAGAGAAGGAAATAGATTTGGGCCCAGGGGGTGAAAGCCAAAGCATCAGCCCAATATTTTGGGGGGCAGTGAATACAACTGGGCCCAGATGCTAGTCTATAGATCTGCATCATGTTTGCCATTTTCTGGTTTCTCCTAATTCCATGTGCCTCTTTGGGTTCCACTCCAATCCTAGTTGTAACTGCCAGCAGGACATTGAGTGTCATCTCTCCAATCTAATGGCTGAGGGCTTGGGACGATGCCCCATATATATTTTTTATATATCCATGACCCCGAATGAACACACACACGATTCTTTGGATTTTGGAGAGGCAATCAAACAGGCGACAGGAGAATTCAAAGAACTTCTTAACGTTTACTCGTTTGCAAACGGGACCTCCACACATGTAGAGGACCCAGAAGGATTACAATAATGCAGGTTTTATATGGAAAAATAACATACAGGCAGACGCCTAAAACAACATTTGGCATGTTATCAGTACAGGATGTTGATCTGAGGATGGCAATTCAATACACATCGGCAGTTTGTTTACAGAGATATCCGTTAGAGAGGGTCTGGTACTCTGACTCATCCCTTTTACCCTAACCTTTTTATCCTCATTTGTTGATTGCCCTTATGTATGACCTTTCTGTTCACCCTTGGAGGCCCATACCACAGTTAACTGGTTCTCTGAGAGGGATAGCTTTTTGGTCAGAGAAGAGCCTTATGGGTGAACTGGGCATCTTGGGATATTTCCATATTGTGAGCTGAGCATATTGTTATCATCCATTCCATCGGATGCCTCCAGGCCAGCAGCTGGATCAGCTGCCTGTGCTATATCTATATATATACAGATAAAGAGATATAGAAATAGATAGAGATATAGAAATATAGATATAGATACAGATATATAAGCACAGGCAGACCCTGACACTCATCCAAGGCGTGGCAGGGCAACCATGACGGGGAGGTCTGAGGAAGGGGAGGGGAACCAGAAGAAAGAAAAGGTGGAGAAAAGCAGAGGGAATGGGTCTGTTCGTCCCTCTTTTGCTCAAGCTCGCATTCACCTGTTGCAAGAAAGGGGGGGAAACCTGGGGCGTCCTATGCCAAACATTGGGGTTCTGCATAAACTATTGGTATGTTCCTTAAATGCATTGGAAGGAAGGAAGGAAGAAAAGGAACGAAGGAAGGAAGGAATGGGATCTGGGTGTAAATGTGGGGCTAGAGGCAGAGTTCTTGAAAAGACTGGAAGGGGCCGGAGTCTCCCTGAGCCAGGAAGGGGCGGCCCTTCCACTGGCCTCCAGACAGCCTTCATTTGCCCAGGGGCAGTCAGAGCGAACCAAGCACAGATCCACGGAGGTGATCATCCCCTGGTTCCAGGAAATCCCTCATTAACAAGGGATACTTCCCTCCTCACCCCAATCCATAGCCAACTCAATGAAGACAGACGATGAACTTGGTGCAAAATGGCAGTGCCAACACCAAACCAACTTGGAGGCCACCCACACACCTCCAGCTTCCCTTGGCAGAGAATGAGGTGGGGTGATGGGCTGAATCACTTCTGAATGTATGTCCCTGGGTGGGGAATGAACACAAGAACAGCATAAATGAGCTATGAAAAAAAACTTGAAAAAAAACTTTATCAACACAACAAAAAAGCGAGACAGTCTTCCTTCTGTTCCACAAACTGTAGTTTTATATATAAAAAAAAATTCAAAGGAATCCAACCCAATAGGGTTTTATAAAAACTTTTCTCTTCTTAACAATCTCCATCTCAGCTTGAAAATCCACCCAACTGGGCATTTATACTGTATTCCATAATTTCTTTCCTTTTAACTCTATAGTTCTTAATTCTTAAGAACATAAGAACAGCCCCACTAGATCAGGCCATAGGCCCATCTAATCCAGCTTCCCGTATCTCACAGCGGCCCACCAAATGCCCCAGGGAGCACACCAGATAACAAGAGTCTTTGTCCTGGTGCCCTCCCTTGCATCTGGCATTCTGACATAGCCCATTTCTAAAATCAGGAGGTTGCACATACACATCATGGCTTGTAACCAGTGGTAGGATTCAAATAAATTAACAACAGGTTCTATGTCCTTATGACCATTTTAAGTATACCAAAAGATATACCAAAAGGTAGTTTAATAATTTGTGCATTAAATAAATAAGAACAATAAAAGAGGTACACAAAACTAGATTATGCTTTAAGAAAGAGTTTTAAAATATTAATGAAAAATATTAAATACCTAACAAACTGTTATTGAAGATATTTCCATATTGATTGGCGTCCTCACTTGTGATCCTGAATGAACACACACACGATTCTTTGGATTTTTGGAGAGGCAAACAAACAGGCGACAGGAGAATTCAGAGGAATTCAAACGTTTACTAGTTTGCAAGCGGGACCCCCACACACACACGTGGAGGACCCCGCAGGATTACAATGATTCAGGTTTTATAGGGTCTTTTATAGTGTCTTTTAGATAGGGGAGTGGGGACAGGAGCACACAAAGATACCAAAACACATCCATGGGAAGGATGGGAAGGATCACAGACCAACAGGCCCACAAACAACATTTGGCATTGTTATCAGATCAACATCTTGGAGGGCAATTCGATACGCATCAGCAATTTGTTTACAGAGATATCCATTACAAAGGATCTGCTACTCTATGCATCCCTTTTATTTGTTTATGGCTCTTTTTTATGACTTTCTGTTTACCCTTGTGAACCCATACCACAGCTAGCTTGTTCTCTAAGAGGGATTTTAGATGCTGGCTTTTGGTCAGAGAAGAGCCTTGTGGGTACTTTATCTTGTGAACTGGGCATCTTGGGATATTTCTATATTGTGAGCTGGGCATATTGATATCAAGAGCTTGAGCAAAAGTAGGCCGAACAGTATACATACAATGGTACACGTGGAGTATGTAAAAAAAAGTGTAAAAGGGTCCAGAAATCAGCTATCAGCAAAGCCTGACTCTGGGGGAGGGGGGTAGCTTGCTTCCTGTTGCTACTGGATTTTGGATATGTAGCTTAATGGCTGTAATTTAGTTAACAATAGGTGGAGTCTAGGTGTTGAGAATTTGCTGCCAAGGTCCTCTTCCCTTAAGGTGTTTGCATATTCAGTGATTGACTTAAACAATAAAGAAATTTCCAGTGTCTCTAGAGAAAGTGAGTCTTTCCATTCTGAAGGTGGCCAACAACATTAGAAATGAGTGAGCTTATGATTTGACTCCTTGTGTGGCCTGTAAGAGAAGTTTTAGGCCCGCATTTTAGTCCAAAATACATAACCAGATATAAAAACACAACTTGGAAGGGAAAAGGGGATTTTCACGTAACAAGGGAGGGCACCAGGATGCAAGTCTCCTGCCACTAGGTGCGCTCCATGGGGCATTCGGTGGGGCCACTGTGAGACACAGGAAGCTGGACCAGATGGGCCTATGGCCTGATCCAGGGGGCTCTTTCTCATGTGGTCACTGACACAATGCTGGACATTTTGTTGGAACATAATACCGATTAGTGACAGAGGCTTATTTAGTTGTGTTTCTTAGATTGTGCTCCTACATTCAAACAGTTAAACACAACTAGCATGGCTATTAGCACTTGGAATACATTAAAAGTTAAAGTTATTTTTAATACTTGTTACCACAACTTTTTAGTTAACCAGATCTTAGATGTTCAGGTCCTTTCTTTGTTTTCTCACCCTCCTTTATCTAGACACTCCTGTTGATATCAAATGTTCAGATACTGCACCTACTTCAGACTCTTTTAGCTGCTTTGGTCTCAAACAAAGATAAGATGCAACAATTTACTAAACATAGGAAACTTAAAACACTGTGAGAATAGCAGTTCAGGGAGTGCAATATTGGAATAGAGGCAATTTGCTAGCTTTAAACCTGCACACAGACATTGATTTACAACAGACAATAAACAACAATAGTACATATTGTGACTTCTGCCAAAACACCATGAAGGCACTCTGTACATGTATGGTTCTTCTGGAGAAGGTAACAGGCCATGCTTTGTCTCCTAGCATATTACTGTAGGAGTCCTCTTTAGATTTTAAAAAATACAATCCATTGTTTTGAGAGAGAGATGTCAGTTGCTTGGCTATGTCTGGTACTCCTAGTCAGTTTCTCTTAGCTCAAAGTTCCTTTGGTCAGGCCATGTGGCTCTTAATTCTATTTTCCCTCTCTCTCTTTTTCTTGGACTGTTCAACCTTAAAGGGCTGGTGTTGTTACAGAACTCTATACATGGCCTGCTTGTTGGTTGGTTTGCTGTAGGAACTAGAGAAGAGGTAATAACAGTACAGAAATACAAATACAGTACAAATACAGTAGCAGAAAGACACTGTGCTGACTTTGCTTACATTCTTGTTGAGCACAAAAGGTTAGGTGTTTTAACACATTCTCCACAGAGAAAGTAAACAGGTTTCCCAGGGCTACCTCTGATTGAGTGCAATTTCTTACCATTAAGACAGAGGAAAACCGGAACCCATCATGAACTTTACACACTACAGTCCGCCAAATCTGATTCTTTTTTTCAACTTTTGCTTTTGTTTCTTTTCTTATTCACAACTCTTTTGATTCCTGGGAGCTGGAGAGAACCTGGGTTTTTCCTTCAAGGAGGACTCAAGTTGGTTCTGCAAATACTTGCACAGCTCATTCCTCTTCTCTCCTTCCTTCCATGTGCTGCTTCTTTGCACATGTCTTCATGTTTGGAAATTGTGGAAATCCTCCATGTCCCTATTGTGCAAAGAGACTTTGAGTTTCTGAAAAGGGGGGGACGGGAATCAGCTTCCTTTCTACCTACAAGATGACTGTTTTTGCCCCATAAGTACAGACAGTCCAGGGGGGGGGTGCAAAACACAAAGTTGTGCAGGCTCCCCAATGCTGGTGTAAAGCAGCCCCTCTCACTTCCCTTCAAAACCAGTGCTGGCTTCTAAAGCTTTTCACCTTTACATGTATACACAGACATACATACATACATACATACTTACATACATACATACATACATATTTAATTATACACACACACACACACACACACACACACACATATAGGATCTATATCTAGAGTATTAAATATATATTTAATTCTATATATGTGTGTGTGTGTGTGTGTGTGTGACTGTGTTTGTGTATATGCATGTATATGTATGTGTGTGTTTTTATATATATAACATTTATACATTACATTACATAAATAATGTGTATTTATAATGTATAACATATAATGTACTATACACAACATTTCAAAACATAGTGCAAGCTATTGGTCTCTCTCTCACACACACACATGCACGCATACACGCACACTCCTGCTTTGTGCTAGGGCACTTTGCTGGTGAACAAATGAGGGGTGGGACACAAAATAAAGCACCCCTGTTACAGCTCATTTGAAATGTCTCCGGCAAACTGGCTTCCCTGCTTCTCTCTGACTCCCAGAGGAGCCCTGTGGAAATGCCAGCGGCCCAGGGGTTTGCCAGGGGTTTGTTCAGCATTTTTAACCAGCAGAAGAATTTCCCTGCACGGCAACATCCTCAGCTCTTTCCACCCATGTCCTGTGAGTGGGGCCCTGTCTCCTGGGCGCTAGACGTGGGGTCCCAGGCAGCTGAGATGAAGCCAACCCTCTTCTGGTGGGATTCAGAGTTTCAACATATGGCAAGGAGGGCACTGGTTTTCCAGACTTGGGGGGGGGGGGGCTTCTCCTGGTATCTGCCTCCTGCAGGAGAACCAGCAGGAACCTGAGCCAATAAGCAGGCAGAAAATGCAGAACGGGAGGAGCTGCTCTGGTCCACCCAGCAGGACTGAATCCCCTAATAGAGACCTGCTTCTGATCCCAAAACAGGCCCCTTACTAGAAAGCAACATGAATCATTGTGCATAAGTAGAGCCCTGAGTTCTTGCTAACTGTGCTGGGCTGTTTTCAATCTCAGAAGAGCTTCTTTGCTCCCTTACAACTCCTGAGGGCTGCAGCTTGTCTCCAAGCCAAGACTGCGTACATCAGGTTTCTTAAGAGAGGAGCAAAGTTTAGGAAGACATGATAAGCTCTGAAAGGGGCTACGGTGTGAGATTGACCACAGATCCTGTTTTATCTCATAAGAACATAAGAACATAAGAACAGCCCCACTGGATCAGGCCATAGGCCCATCTAGTCCAGCTTCCTGTATCTCACAGCGGCCCACCAAATGCCCCAGGGAGCACACCAGATAACAAGAGACCTCATCCTGGTGCTCTCCCCTACATCTGGCATTCTGACTTAACCCATTCCTAAAATCAGGAGGTTGCGCATACACATCATGGCTTGTACCCCATAATGGATTTTTCCTCCAGAAACTCGTCCAATCCCCTTTTAAAGGCGTCTAGGCTAGACGCCAGCACCACATCCTGTGGCAAGGAGTTCCACAGACCGACCACGCGCTGAGTAAAGAAATATTTTCTTTTGTCTGTCCTAACCCGCCCAACACTCAATTTTAGTGGATGTCCCCTGGTTCTGGTATTATGTGAGAGTGTAAAGAGCATCTCCCTATCCACTCTGTCCATCCCCTGCATAATTTTGTATGTCTCAATCATGTCCCCCCTCAAGCATCTCTTTTCTAGGCTGAAGAGGCCCAAACGCCGTAGCCTTTCCTCATAAGGAAGGTGCCCCAGCCCCGTAATCATCTTAGTCGCTCTCTTTTGCACCTTTTCCATTTCCATTTCCATTTCCAGGTCTCCCTGGGGCGAAGGCTCTGGGTGTCAAATGGTTTCAGAGCGAAGGAGTTGGAGTCTATCGAGCTCAGCCAGGGACTTAAGCCTGACACCCCTTCTTACAGCTTTATTTTTCTGGGGAACGTAGCGGAGAACAAAATCGGGAGAGAGAAAGAAATATTTGGAGGCTATCGAGCTCAGCCAGGGACTTAAGCCTGACACCCCTTCTTACAGCTTTATTTTTCTGGGGAACGTACTGACATCTGGTGGCGAATTAAGACAACTACTTGTGAAGTGTTACAGATTGGAACACCTGTGGAAATTTAAGATAATTACCTGTGGATTGTGATAGACTGAGATTTTTAAAGGGATAATGGCCATCACTAGGAGACATAATACGTTGGGACAGATACATAAAGAGAAATCCCCACCAAGATCATCAGGGAAAGAGCTGAATCTGGAAGCTATTCAAGATTTACTAATGAAGATGGAAAATCATTTGCAGGAAAAAAATAGAAGGGATGGATGGGAAATTCGAAACATTGCATCAAGAAATGCAGGAGATGAAATTACAGATGCAAACATGTCTTGTTGGGATACAATGTGGGAAGAAACAGAGACAAAGATAGAAGGGATAAATGACACAATAAAATTTCCTGAGACAAAATTGGAGGATTTGGAAGTCAGAGAGGATGGGAATCAAGATAGGTTGGCATTGCTATATTAGTGCATTTCACAAGAAAAAGGATAAGAGATATGGTTCTACAGCAACATGCAAAGATAAAGTTCACAGTAGAAGGAGTACAGATCATTGTGATGAAGGAGGTTCCACTTAGAATTCCAAAGAAAAGGAAAGAATATGGCTTTCTGGTGGATGTTTTGAATGGGCTGGGGCACCTTCCTTACGAGGAAAGGCTACGGCGTTTGAGCCTCTTCAGCCTAGAAAAGAGGCGCCTGAGGGGGGACATGATTGAGACATCCCAAATTCTGCACGGGAAGGATAGAGTGGATAGAGAGATGCTCTTTACACTCTCACATAACACCAGAACCAGGGGACATCCACTCAAATTGAGTGTTGAGAGAGAGAGAACAGTCAAAAGAAAATATTTCTTTACTCAGCGTGTGGTAGGTCTGTGGAACTCCTTTCCACAGGATGTGGTGATGGTGTCTGGCCTGGATGCCTTTAAAAGGGGATTGCACAAGTTTCTGGAGGAAAGATCCATTACGGGTTACAAGCCATGATGTATATGTGCCACCTCCTGATTTTAGAAATGGGCTATGTCAGAATGCCAGATGCAAGGGAGGGCACCAGGATGCAGGTCTCTTGTTATCTCGTGTGCTCCCTGGGGCATTTGGTGGGCCGCTGTGAGATACAGGAAGCTGAACTAGATGGGCCTATGGCTTGATCCAGTGGGGCTGTTCTTATTTTCTTACCTTTCATATTCAGTCTCTCACCCCAGTGAACACTGGTGCCCCTCTGTCTATGCTGAAGCTGGTGGTGAGGAACGAAGTTCCACAGGTTGGGGTTTATCTAAAATAAATAGATAACTATTTAGCAGGGCTGACTGAATCCCACCAGAAGAGGGTTGGCTTCATCTCAGCAGCCTGGGACCCCACGTCTAGCGCACAGGAGACAGGGCCCCACTCACAGGACATGGGTGGAAAGAGCTGAGGATGTTGCCTTGCAGGGAAATTGGGCAAATGGGTCAGGGAAAGTCTGAGCATGAGATGCGTCTGGAAAAATGACATTCATTTTCAGTGGGATTTCTTCTGCTGGTTTAAAATGCTGAACAAACCCCTGGCAAACCCCTGGGCCGCTGGCATTTCCACAGGGCTCCTCTGGGAGTCAGAGAGAAGCAGGGAAGCCAGTTTGCCGGAGACATTTCAAATTAGCTGTAACAGGGGTGCTTTATTTTGTGTCCCACCCCCTCATTTGTTCACCAGCAAAGTGCCCTAGCCAAAAGCAGGAGTGTGTGTGTGTGCGTGTGTGTGTGTGTGTGTGTGTGTGTGTGTGTGTGTGAGAGAGAGAGAGAAAGATCCATAGGTTGCACTATGTTTTGAAATGTTATATATATAGTACATTATATACATTATACATTATATATACACATTATTTATGTAATGTATAAATGTTTTATATATAAAAACTCACACATTCATATATTTCTGTATATATAAATATGTATATGTTTATATGTGTATATACATGCATATACACAAACAGATACATACGTATATACATACATACATATACACACATATACATAAATATATTTAATTCTATATATATAGAATTAAATAAAATAATATATATAAATATATATATATATAAAATATAGAGAAAGAGATATATAGAAAATTAAATCTATATTAATTATCTTGTTGGCATCCTTCAGTCTCGGAAGACTATGGTGTCACACTCTGAATGGTGGTTCTGGAGCAGAGTGTCCTCTCCAGTGCGTGAAGCCTGGGTAAAGTAGGTATGGAGGCAAATCCCCCCTCTCCACGTCGCTGAAATGGTCCAATGGAAAGGCAGAAGCCAATACGGTTGGTTCCAGCGGCGTCGCCAAACTGGAACTGTTTGGCGTCGCCAAATAGCCAAACTGAGGGCCTATTCTTATCCCCAGCCCCCAGGGGATATATTATATATATAGAATATATATAGAAATAAATATGTATGTATGTATGTATGTATGTATGTATGTATGTATGTATGTATGTATGTGTATACATGTAAAGGTGCAATGCTTTAGAAGCCAGCACTGGTTTTGAAGGCAAGGGAGAGGGGCTGCTTTACACCAGCATTGGGGAGCCTGCACAACTTCGTGTTTTGCACCCCCCCTCCCAGGAATGTATGTGCTTACGGGGCAAAATCAGTCATCTTGTAGGTAGAAAGGAAGCTGATTCCCGTCCCCCCCTTTTCAGAAACTCAATGTCTCTTTGCACAATAGAGGACATGGAGGATTTCCACAATTTCCAAATATGAGGACATGTGCAAAGCAGCAGCACAGTTTCTGACTGTGTGGGGAGGCTCAGTGAGACTTCCGTGTGGTCCCAGAGGCAGGCCTTTTTTTCCCAAAGAGTGAGCCGAGATGTGCCAACTTAGTGCCAGGGTTGGTTGGATCTGGACAGACTTCTTCCAATTGTTGTTTTCGTCATATGCTCTTAAGTCAAAGAACAGCAGGCTCGTTGGCAATGATTGAATATTACCCCACAGCCGTGGGCATGTCGAGACTAGAGATGTGCATTGATTTCAGACTCACAAATGTTCCGGAACTGAATGGTGCTTGCCCCTCCCATTGTGTTCATAAGAACATAAGAACATCCCCACTGGATCAGGCCATAGGCCCATCTAGTCCCGCTATAGTGTTTAAGAGTCTCACATTCACATATACATGCACACCCATGTGGGCTGGTCACAAGGACACCTTTTCTGAGTGGTGAAGACCAGAAGTGATTGTGAGGAGCTCCAGAAGGATCTCTCCAGACTGGCAGAATGGGCAGCAAAATGGCAGATGCGCTTCAATGTCGGTAAGTGTAAAGTCATGCACATTGGGGCAAAAAATCAAAACTTTAGATATAGGCTGATGGGTTCTGAGCTGTCTGTGACAGATCAGGAGAGAGATCTTGGGGTGGTGGTGGACAGGTCGATGAAAGTATCAACCCAATGTGCGGCGGCAGTGAAGAAGGCCAATTCTATGCTTGGGATCATTAGGAAGGGTATTGAGAACAAAACGGCTAGTATTATAATGCCGTTGTACAAATCTATGGTAAGGCTACACCTGGAGTATTGTGTCCAGTTCTGGTCGCCGCATCTCAAAAAAGACATAGTGGAAATGGAAAAGGTGCAAAAGAGAGCGACTAAGATGATTTCGGGGCTGGGGCACCTTCCTTATGAGGAAAGGCTACGGCGTTTGGGCCTCTTCAGCCTAGAAAAGAGACGCTTGAGGGGGGACATGATTGAGACATGCAAAATTATGCAGGAGATGGACAGAGTGGATAGGGAGATGCTCTTTACACTCTCACATAATACCAGAACCAGGGGACATCCACTAAAATTGAGTGTTGGGCGGGTTAGGACAGACAAAAGAAAATATTTCTTTACTCAGCGTGTGGTAGGTCTGTGGAACTCCTTGCCACAGGATGTGGTGCTGGCGTCTAGCCTAGACGCCTTTAAAAGGGGATTGGACAAGTTTCTGGAGGAAAAATCCATTATGGGGTACAAGCCATGATGTGTATGCGCAACATCCTGATTTTAGAAATGGGTTATGTCAGAATGCCAGATGCAAGGGAGGGCACCAGGATGAGGTGCCCCTGGGGCATTATCTGGTGTGCTCCCTGGGGCATTATGTGGGCCGCTGTGAGATACAGGAAGCTGGACTAGATGGGCCTATGGCCCGATCCGATGGGGCTGTTCTTATGTTCTTATGTTCTTAAGCCATGATGTGTATGCGCAATCTCCTGATTTTAGAAATGGGTTATGTCAGAATGCCAGATGCAAGGGAGGGCACCAGGATGAGGTCTCTTGTTATCTGGTGTGCTCCCTGGGGCATTTGATGGGCTGCTGTGAGATACAGGAAGCTGGACTAGATGGGCCTATGGCCTGATCCAGTGGGGCTGTTCTTATGCTCTTAACAGACCAACAGGCACACAAACAACATTTGGCATTGTTATCAGAGCAACATCTTGGAGGGCAATTCGATACGCATCAGCAATTTGTTTACAGAGATATCCATTACAAAGGATCTGGTACTCTATGCCTCCCTTCTATTTGTTTATGGCTCTTATTTATGACTTTCTGTCTTACCCTTGTGAACCCATACCTACAGCTAGCTTGTTCCCTGAGAGGGATAGCTTTTGGTCAGAGGAGAGCCTTATGGGTGAACTGGGCATCTTGGGATATTTCCATATTGTGAGCTGGGCATATTGAGATCAGTTTCCCCCCTAATGGGCAACAAGGGAGACAGAAAGTGGATGGAATTTTAGCAAATTAGCTTGGTAAACGTGGGCAGGAGAGACAGGAGGGGCTGTAGGGCGCTGAGCCCTAACATATTGCACACACAAGGGGACTGAGTAGATACAGCAATAAGACAGAAATATAAGAAATACAATAACTCCAATTAATACTAAAAGAGATCTAAGCCAACCAAAATCCACAAGCCAGTTTAATCAGTTGGGAGAAACCTTATGGGTGACATGGTTTCAGAGCAAGGTCTTTGAGATCATATGTAAGGTTAGTTTGATTCAGAAACTATTTTCTATTGGGCTAAACAAAACAAAAAATACATCAACACACATTTTACTCTGATAGGAATAATAAATCCAGACCACTTATAGGTATACTAAGGTAGTGTAGTTTTAGTTCACTTTCTACAGAGCATTCTGAATACACAAGGGCAAAGAGTGAGTTTAAAGTGCAAACATAGCTACTTGTCTGGGCGTCTGGTCTGTGAGCAGCCTGTACACCCTGGAGAGTGACTCTATGTTTGGGTACTCAGGAGAGTAACTATTTGCTAGCCAAACTCTCTTAGTTTTTAAGGATTTTGAAAAGTTGCACTTATATGTAGGCAGAATGTTTGGAGATAAATGTGTAACTCAGGGCATGAATGGAGGGAATTCCCTTAATCACCCAGGATGCAGGTAAACTGGGCCAGCAGTGTCAGCTAAAATGCATATTAGCTCTTTGGTGCCAGAGCCTGTCTAGCAACTTTCAAGTGAGGTTTACCTAAGTTAATGCTAAATACAGGTATAATCCAAAGTTTTGGTCCAAAATACAGAAGTTACTGGAATTGCGTTCAGGAAAGCAAACACAAACAAACCGAAGATACAATGGAAAATAATAGAATGAATAGAAAATAAAAATGCTACATTAAAACAACTTCATCCAAAGAAATCATACATGCTCATAACAGCTCATTATTCATCGGCCGTGAGTCTCCTCAGCAGGTCCAACTCCAACATATTCTTCAGCATCAGGTGAGCAAGGTGTTCTTCATCTTCCAGCAGCTGTCTTCTAGGCGACGTTGTGTATAGTCAGTAACCTGACAAGTTTGTACCTCCTGTGTTGAATCTCCATCTGTCCATCTGGGGGCATGTGGCGAGGGACCGGTGTATCCTCTATCTTGTCATCTCTTTCTTCAGTGAGTGTACACAGGTTGAGGAAAAGAGGTCTAGTCTCCTTCGCAGCCAAGTTGCCTCCACCATTGGTCTCCGTTCAGAGGAGCACAGGCAGGAACAGAGGAGTCTTCAGGTCTGAACCAGCGTTGGTTGGAAGTTAGGTCCACGTAGCGCTGGACTTTCGTGAGCTTGTCCAGTGGATGTGTTGGTTGGAGTTAGCTGCACTGACCCTGCTTTGGAGTTCACTGCAGATGATAATGCTGAAGCATTCATGATTTCTGAGTATAAAGCAGAATAGAAAAGTTAGCAAAACACATACTCAAGGGGTCAAGGTGGTTTCTTAAGCAGTGCATTTCAGGGTACACTTTCTCTGTGTTGGAACACATTTGAGACATCTCAAAAGGAGATATTGGAAATGGAAAAGGTACAAAAGAGAGCAACTAAGGTAATTGCTGGGCTGGGGCACCTCCCCTATGAGGAAAGGCCACAGTGCCTGAGCTCTCTTAGCCCAGAAAAGAGACACCTGAGGGGGAACATGCTTGAGACATACAAAATCATGCATGGGGAGGACAAAGTGGACAGAGAGATGCTCTCCGTGCACTCTCACATAACACCAGAACCAGGGGACATCCACTCAAAATTCAGTGTGGGGAGAGATGAGTTAGGACAGACAAAAGAAAATATTTCTTCACTCCGTGTGTGGTGGGTCTGTGGAACTCCCCGCCACAGGATGTGGTGACGGCCTCCGGCCTGGATGCCTTCAAAAGGGGACTGGACAAGTTTCTGGAGGAAAAATCCATCACGGGCCACAAGCGATCATGTTTATGTGCCCCCCCCCGCGATTCCAGAAATGGACCATGTCAGATGCATGGGAGGGCACCAGGATGCTGGCCTCACGCCACTAGGTGCGCTCCCTGGGGCATTCGGCGGGGCCACTGTGAGACACAGGAAGCTGGACCAGATGGGCCTATGGCCTGATCCAGGGGGCTGTTTCTCATGTGGTCACGGACACAATGCTGGACATTTTGTTGGAACATAATAAAGATTAGTGACAGAGGCTTATTTAGTTGTGTTTCTTAGATTGTGCTCCTACATTCAATCAGTTAAACACAACTAGCATGGCTATTAGCACTTGGAATAAATTAAAGGTTAAAGTTATTTTTAATACTTGTTACCACAACTTTTTAGTTATCCTGATCTTAGATGTTCAGGTCCCTTCTTTGTTTTCTCACTGTCCTTTATCTAGACACTCCTGTTGATATCAAATGTTCAGATACTGCACATACTTCAGACTCTTTTAACTGCTTTGGTCTCAAACAAAGATAAGATGCAATAATTTACTAAACATAGGAAACTTAAAACATTGTGAGAATAGCAGTTCAGGGAGTGCAATATTGGAATAAAGGCAATTTGCTAGCTTTAAACATGCACACGGACATTGATTTACAACAGACAATAAATAACAATAATACATATTGTGACATCTGCCAAAACACCATGAAGGCACTCTGTACACGTATGGTTCTTCTGGAGAAGGTAACAGGCCAAGCTTTGTCTCCTAGCATATTACTGTAGGAGTCTTCTTTAGATTTTAGAAAATACAATCCATTGTTTTGAGAGAGAGATGTCAGTTGCTTGGCTATGTCTGGTACTCCTAGTCAGTTTCTCTTAGCTCAAAGTTCTTTTGGTCAGACCATGTGGCTCTTAATTCTATTTTCCCCCTCTCTCTTTTTCTTGGACTGTTCAACCTTAAAGGGCTGGTGTTGTTACAGAACTCTATACATGGCCTGCTTGTTGGTTGGTTTGCTGTAGGAACTAGAGAAGAGGTAATAACAGTACAGAAATACAAATACAATACAAATACAGTAGCAGAAAGACACTGTGCTGACTTTGCTTACATTCTTGTTGAGCACAAAAGGTTAGGTGTTTTAACACATTCTCCACAGAGAAAGTAAACAGGTTTCCCAGGGCTACCTCTGATTGAGTGCAATTTCTTACCATTAAGACAGAGGTAAACTAGAATACATCATGAGCTTTACACACTACAGTCAACCAAATCTGATTTTTTTTTCAACTTTTGCTTTTGTTTCTTTTCTTATTCACAACTCTTTTGATTCCTGGGACCTGGAGAGAACCTGGGTTTTTCCTTCAAGGAGGACTCAAGTTGGTTCTGCAAATACTTGCACAGCTCATTCCTCTTCTCTCCTTCCTTTTTTTTTTTTTAACATATAAGTAGAATTAAGAGAATGCAAAATATTAATTGCACCACAATAGTTTTTACAATGGGGTGAAATCTTAACATGAAGAGATTATTTGGTGAGGGACTGTAACCCTTGAAAATATTCATCATTGATGGAACAAAACGTTTTGTCCAATTACCTTAGGGTTATTCTTCATGTTCTCTCCCTCTTGGATGAGGTGGGTGTGTGTGAAAAGAAAGCACATTTGATAAGAGTACTCTTACATGTTTAAAAACAGAAAAAAAAGGAACCATGGTACCAAAAATGGTAATGAGCTCAATATACAAAAATAATAAAAATTGTTGCAAGGAATATCAGGCCTATTACAGAAAGGAAGTCTACAGCCATGTGGGCTTCAGATAGACTCCACTATAATTCAAAAACAAACAAGAACAAAGACAGACAAAGCGCTTCTTTCATACCACACACACATACATACAACAAACATATAGAACATTTTAGTATTCATATGTATACAAGCAGAGATCATAAGTAGAATTAAAAGAATCTTTCATGACATTTTTTTTCCATTAGAAAAAGAAATACTTCATTAGTATTAAACCAAACTTAAATATATGCAGATATAGTAGTCAGGGCTTAGATCCTGTAAAGGAAATGAGATGAAGTAAATTTGTCCTCTGGAGGGCAAATGCTGTTTTCTTTGTCTTTACTTGTTGCTGAAACAAAAAGGGTTAAAACAAAAGATAGCCATCGCAAAGTTAGGCATTAGAGGCTTTTCTTTGTTGGCTACTATTCTGCACTCTGTGCATGCCTTGGTAATGAGCTCAATATGCAAAAATAATAAAAATTGTTGCAACGAATATCAGACCTATTACAGAAAGGAAGTCTACAGCCATGTGGGCTTCAGATAGACTTCACTATAAGTCAAAAACAAACAAGAACAAAGACAGACAAAGCGCTTCTTTCATACCACACATACACATACAACAAACATATAGAACATTTTAGTATTTATATGTGTACAAGCAGAGAATGTAAGTAAAATTAAAAGAATCTTTCATGACAATTTTTCCATTAGAAAAAGAAATCATTAGTATTAAACCAAACTTAAATATATACAGATATAGTAGTCAGGGCTTAGATCCTGTAAAGGAAATGAGATGAAGTAAATTTGTCCTCTGGAGGGCAAATGCTGTTTTCTTTGTCTTTACTTGTTGCTGAAACAAAAAGGGTTAAAACAAAAGAGAGCCATCGCAATGTTAGGCATTAGAGGCTTTTCTTTGTTGGCTACTATTCTGCACTCTGTGCATGCCTTGAGGCACATAAGAACATAAGAACATAAGAACAGCCCCACTGGATCAGGCCATAGGCCCATCTAGTCCAGCTTCCTGTATCTCACAGTGGCCCACCAAATGCCCCAGGGAGCACACCAGATAACAAGAGACCTCGTCCTGGTGCTCTCCCCTACATCTGGCATTCTGACTTAACCCAACTTCGTGCTGGATTTAATTTTGTGCGGTACGCAGGACCTGGTTAGAGATGTAAACGTTACTGAGCCATTGGGGAACAGTGATCATGCTGCGATCCGTTTTGACGTGCACGTTGGGGGAAGAATACCAGGCAAATCTCTAACAAAAACCCTTGACTTCCGACGGGCGGACTTCCCTCAAATGAGGAGGCTGGTTAGAAGGAGGTTGAAAGGGAGGGTAAAAAGAGTCCAGTCTCTCCAGAGTGCATGGAGGCTGCTTAAAACAACAGTAATAGAGGCCCAGCAGAGGTGTATACCGCAAAGAAAGAAGGGTTCCACTAAATCCAGGAGAGTGCCCGCATGGCTAACCAGCCAAGTTAGAGAGGCTGTGAAGGGCAAGGAAGCTTCCTTCCGTAAATGGAAGTCTTGCCCTAATGAAGAGAATAAAAAGGAACATAAACTGTGGCAAAAGAAATGTAAGAAGGTGATAGGGGAGGCCAAGCGAGACTATGAGGAACGCATGGCTAGCAACATTAAGGGGAATAATAAAAGCTTCTTCAAATATGTTAGAAGCAGGAAACCCGCCAGAGAAGCGGTTGGCCCTCTGGATGGTGAGGGAGGGAAAGGGGAGATAAAAGGAGACTTAGAGATGGCAGAGAAATTCAATGAGTTCTTTGCATCTGTCTTCACGGCAGAAGACCTCGGGCAGATACCGCTGCCCGAACGGCCCCTCCTGACCGAGGAGTTAAGTCAGATAGAGGTTAAAAGAGAAGATGTTTCAGACCTCATTGATAAATTAAAGATCAATAAGTCACCGGGCCCTGATGGCATACACCCAAGAGTTATTAAGGAATTGAAGAATGAAGTTGCAGATCTCTTGACTAAGGTATGCAACTTGTCCCTCAAAACAGCCACGGTACCAGAAGATTGGAGGATAGCAAATGTCACGCCTATTTTTAAAAAGGGAAAGAGGGGGGACCCGGGAAACTATAGGCCGGTCAGCCTAACATCCATACCGGGTAAGATGGTGGAATGCCTCATCAAAGATAGGATCTCAAAACACATAGACGAACAGGCCTTGCTGAGGGAGAGTCAGCATGGCTTCTGTAAGGGTAAGTCTTGCCTCACAAACCTTATAGAATTCTTTGAAAAGGTCAACAGGCATGTGGATGCGGGAGAACCCGTGGACATTATATATCTGGACTTTCAGAAGGCATTTGACACGGTCCCTCACCAAAGGCTACTGAAAAAACTCCACAGTCAGGGAATTAGAGGACAGGTCCTCTCGTGGATTGAGAACTGGTTGGAGGCCAGGAAGCAGAGAGTGGGTGTCAATGGGCAATTTTCACAATGGAGAGAGGTGAAAAGCGGTGTGCCCCAAGGATCTGTCCTGGGACCGGTGCTTTTCAACCTCTTCATAAATGACCTGGAGACAGGGTTGAGCAGTGAAGTGGCTAAGTTTGCAGACGACACCAAACTTTTCCGAGTGGTAAAGACCAGAAGTGATTGTGAGGAGCTCCAGAAGGATCTCTCCAGACTGGCAGAATGGGCAGCAAAATGGCAGATGCGCTTCAATGTCAGTAAGTGTAAAGTCATGCACATTGGGGCAAAAAATCAAAACTTTAGATATAGGCTGATGGGTTCTGAGCTGTCTGTGACAGATCAGGAGAGAGATCTTGGGGTGGTGGTGGACAGGTCGATGAAAGTGTCGACCCAATGTGCGGCGGCAGTGAAGAAGGCCAATTCTATGCTTGGGATCATTAGGAAGGGTATTGAGAACAAAACGGCTAATATTATAATGCCGTTGTACAAATCGATGGTAAGGCCACACCTGGAGTATTGTGTCCAGTTCTGGTCGCCGCATCTCAAAAAAGACATAGTGGAAATGGAAAAGGTGCAAAAGAGAGCGACTAAGCTGATTACGGGGCTGGGGCACCTTCCTTATGAGGAAAGGCTACGGCGTTTGGGCCTCTTCAGCCTAGAAAAGAGACGCTTGAGGGGGGTTAAGTCCAGCACGAAGGCTAGGAGGGTTTCTCTGGCTTTCCGGAACACACAGACTTCCTGCATTGCATACCTGTGAAATCCAAAAGTTATTAAGAATGATTAAAGGTTGCATTTAAAGAGAAACACACTTTTGACAACTGTCTAGGTTGGTTGCAGCTGCAATTAGTCTTTTTTTTTTTTAGTTACTTAAATAGGTAGGAAGCAAATCATGGTTATTATTGTAGCTGGAAACTATACCTTAGGGTCTCTCTAAATCACTCTGAGCATTTTTAGCTTGTATTCTGGCCCTTAGGGTCTCATTGACTCAGTTTTGCTGATCTATGTAATGGGCACATATATTGTCTTGCAGGCTGTGTTTCTAAGCAAACACGCAGTGTAGTTTGCCTAGAAGTTTGCTTTTTCAATGCACTTAGTAGTAAGTGACAGAGGTGACAGGGGTGACTGCAACAACTACCGCGGCATCTCTCTCCTTAGCGTTGTAGGAAAGCTGTTTGCCCGAGTTGTACTAAAGAGGCTCCAGGTACTAAAGAGGCTCCAGGTACTTGCAGAGAGCGTCTATCCAGAATCGCAGTGTGGATTCCGAGCCAACAGGTCCACCACTGATATGGTATTCTCCCTTAGACAACTGCAGGAGAAATGCAGGGAACAATGACAGCCACTCTTTATAGCCTTCATAGATCTCACAAAGGCTTTCAACCTGGTCAGCAGAGACGGCCTCTTCAAGATTCTCCCCAAGATTGGATGTCCACCCAGGCTCCTCAGCATCATCAGATCTTTCCACAAGGACATGAAGGGCACTGTTGTCTTCGATGGCTCCACATCAGACCCTTTTGACATCCGAAGCGGAGTGAAGCAGGGCTGTGTTCTTGCACCAACCTTGTTTGGGATTTTCTTCGCTGTCCTGCTGAAGCAGGCCTTTGGAACTGCAACAGAAGGCATCTATCTCCGGACCAGATCAGACGGAAAGCTCTTCAACCTCTCCAGACTGAGAGCAAAATCCAAAGTCCAGCTGAAATGTCTGCGTGACTTCCTCTTTGCCGACGATGCAGCTGTCACTACCCACTCTGCCAAAGATCTCCAGCAGCTCATGGATCGTTTTAGCAAGGCCTGCCAAGATTTTGGACTGACAATCAGCCTGAAGAAAACACAGGTCATGGTTCAGGATGTGGACTCACCTCCCTGCATTACAATCTCTGAGCAGGAACTGGAGGTTGTCCATGACTTTGTGTACCTTGGCTCAACGATCTCCGACACTCATTCTCTCGATACCGAGCTAAACAAGCGCATCGGTAAAGCAGCTACCACGTTTTCCAGACTCACAAAGAGAGTCTGGTCCAACAAGAAGCTGACGGAACATACCAAGATCCAGGTCTACAGAGCTTGCGTCCTGAGTACACTTCTGTACTGCAGCGAGTCATGGACTCCTCGCTCACAACAGGAGAGGAAACTGAGCGCTTTCCACATGCGCTGCCTCCGACGCATCCTCGGCATCACCTGGCAGGACAAAGTTCCAAACAACACAGTCCTGGAACGTGCTGGAATCCCTAGCATGTATTCACTGCTGAAACAGAGACGCCTGCGTTGGCTTGGTCATGTCGTGAGAATGGATGATGGCCGGATCCCAAAGGATCTCCTCTATGGAGAACTCGTGCAAGGAAAGCGCCCTACAGGTAGACCACAGCTGCGATACAAGGACATCTGCAAGAGGGATCTGAAGGCCTTAGGGATGGACCTCAAGAAGTGGGAAACCCTGGCCTCTGAGCGGCCCGCTTGGAGGCAGGCTGTGCAGCATGGCCTTTCCCAGTTTGAAGAGACACTTTGCCAACAGTCTGAGGCTAAGAGGCAAAGAAGGAAGGCCCATAGCCAGGAAGACAGACCAGGGACAGACTGCACTTGCTCCCGGTGTGGAAGGGATTGTCACTCCCGGATTGGCCTTTTCAGCCACACTAGACGCTGTTCCAGAACCACCTTTCAGAGCGCGATACCATAGTCTTTCGAGACTGAAGGTTGCCAATACCAATACCAGTAGTAAGTGCATTAAAAAACACTAAGTTCAAATGAGCCTGATCCTGAGCACCCATGAACAAGACAGCGAATTGTATCTTGTCTCTCAGACAAGGGAAGACAGAACACATCATATGACATTGCCAAGCAGATAGAAGAGAGGGATGTCAGGAACACTGAGGGGAAGGGGCAGGCAAGCAGAACAGTGAGTACTTTGGAGGAGAGAAAGGAGGAGGCCTTGTCCAGACTTCCTGAAACTACTGAGACCTGGTTAACAACATATGGAAATTAAGAGTACCTTCTGCTGGCCATTGAAATTCTGAGCTGGCCGGTAATGCGCCCATTCAGAAGGGTGAGGTTTCCCCTTCCCAGAGACTCAAAGTTATCCAAAATACATTTCAAAGGGTTTCGTTCTTCAGGCTCTGAGTGCCTCATCTTAATTGTCACACAGGCTGGCCTCCTGCCTGGGACCCGGGTGTCAGCTGTCCAAAACAGTGACTCACTCATGGCCAACCTTCAAAACCTCAGGGTTTGCTGCCTTCACACACACACACACACACACACACACACACACACACACACACACACACACTCATATTCTCATTCGTATCTCAGTCACACAACACTCAGTCGGGCAGAGACCCAGGTGGCCTTGCTCGGAAGCCACGGAGATGGGCACACTCACACACAACACAGCAAGATGTACAATAATATGCAAACAATATGTACAATAATTCAAACACAATCACCCTCCCCACTGAGGCCCCACACCAGAACCTCTCTTCCATCCAGGGTTCCCCACACTGGGTTCCCACAGAGAATTCTCACCTAAGCACGCTGTACTTTCCCGTGGGCGAAGTCCCGTTCTCCTGGGCTCTCTCTTGCGCAGAAGGAGACCGGAGGCCAGATCCAGAGACAACTCAGCGCCAGGACACACGCAAAGGGTGTGGGAGCCGACTCACTTTACCTTCTGGCGGTGCGCTGTCCCCTGCAGTGACTTCGTCTCAATCCTCGCAGAGCCTTGCCTTCCATCCGAGTCACAAGGCACCAGAAACTGATCCCGAATGAACACACACACGGTTCTTTGGATTTTTGGAGAGGCAAACAAACAGGCGACAAGAGAATTCAGAGGACTTGAAACGTTTACTCGTTTGCAAATGGGACCCCCCCCCACACACACGTGGAGGACCCCGAAGGATTACAATGATGCAGGTTTTATAGGGTCTTTTAGATAGGGGAGGGGGACAGAAGCACACAAAGAGAGCAAAACACATCCATGGGAAGGATGGGAAGGATCACAGACCAACAGGCCCACAAACAACATTTGGCATTGTTATCAGATCAACATCTTGGAGGAAAATTCGATACACATTGGCAATTTGTTTACAGAGCTATCCATTACAAAGGATCTGCTACTCTATGCATCCCTTTTATTTGTTTATGGCTGTTATTTATGACTTTCTGTTTACCCTTGTGAACCCATACCACTGCTAGCTTGTTCTCTAAGAGGGATTTTAGATGCTGGCTTTTGGTTAGAGGAGAGCCTTGTGGGTATTTCATATTGTGAACCGGGCATCTTGGGATATTTCTATATTGTGAGCTGGACTATAACTATATGGATCACAGAGCTTAGCCTTCCTCCTTCGAGGAACACTCTGCTCTCTCTCCCCCCCCCCCCCCAGAGGGCAGCGATTCCCCTCCCAGCTGGCAGCCATACCAAAAAGTCCACGGAGCCCTTGTGAAATGGCCCATAGCCTGGAGAGGCTGGGAGGGGCAGTTCATGCCAATTGGGCCTTGACTCCAAGCCAAGACTATGTACATCAGGTTTCTTAAGAGAGGAGCAAAGGTTAGGGAGACATGGTGGGCTGACGACTGCTGGAAGCTCTGCTTATCAGCAGATACATCTGTCAGATTTCATCTAAACCCCCCTGGACTGAAAGGGACTATGGAGTGAGATTAAACACAATTCACTCCAGACACTCCTGTTTTAAATCCTTGGGGCGAAGGCTCCGGGTGTCAAAACGTTTCAGAGCGAAGGAATTGGAGGCTTTCGAGCTCTGCCAGGGACTTAAGCATGACCCCCCTTCCTACAACTTTATTTTTCTGGGGCACGTAGCAGAGAACAGAGTCGGGAAAGAGAAAGAAATATTTGAACTTGAAAGACAAGAGGGACTAATAGCAACAAGACCAGAAATAATTAAAGGATTAAGAATTAAGAACTATAAAGAGTTAAAAGGAAAGAAATAATGGAATACAGTATAAATGCCCAGTTGGGTGGATTTTAATGCTGAGATTGAGACTGTTAAGAAGAGAAACGTTAAGAGTTTTTATAAAATCCTATTGGGTTGGATTCCTTTGGATTTTTTTAAAATAAAACTAAAGTGTGTGGGACAGAAGGAGGACTGTCTTGCTTTTATGACGTGTTGATAAAGTTTTTCGAGTTTATCAGTTTTGTTTACCATTTTTTCTGGGAAGTGAGAAGCTTGCTATGGTCATAATACTTTGTTTAAGTTACCAACATTAATAACAGAAGATAACAAAATTAAAACAATAGGCTGTTTGCTGAGGTTCCTGCATAAAGGAATATACTGACATCTGGTGGGGAATTAAGACAACTACTTGTGAAGTGTTACAGATTGGAACACCTGTGGAAATTTAAGATAATTGCCTGTGGATTGTGATAGACTGAGATTTTTAAAGGGGAAATGGCCACCACTAGGAGACGTAATACGTTGGAACAGATACATAAAGAGAAATCCCCACCAAGATCATCAGGGAAAGAGCTGAATCTGGAAGCTACTCAAGATTTATTAATGAAGATGGAAAATTGTTTGCAGAAAAAAAATAGAGGGGATGGATGGGAAATTCGAAACTTTGTATCAAGAAATACAGGAGATGAAATTACAGATGCAAGCAAACATGTCACGTTGGGATACAACGTGGGAAGAAACAGAGACAAAGATAGAAGGGATAAATGACACAATAAAAGTTCCTGAAACAAAATCTGAGGATTTGGAAGTCAGAGAGGATAGGAATCAAGACAGGTTGGCATTGATGGGACGGGCGCAAAAAGAAAATATTTTAAGATTCAGATCTACACCAGAACACGAAGGAGAGGAGATAAGAGCCAGGATGAGAGAAATTTTGGCATTTTTTTACCAGGTGATCCTAATGAGATGGAGTTGGAGATCGATGGAGTCTACAGAGTGAATAGAAGGATTGCAAGGTTGAGGAAACTTCCAAGAGATATATTAATGCATTTCACAAGAAAAAGGTTAAGACAGGGGTGCTCAGACTTTTTTGGCTCGAGAGCTACTTGGAAACTCAGCAAGGCCTGGAGATCTACCAGAGTTTTTTTTACAATAATAGCATTTGCCATAACAGAATTAGATGTGTTGGGGTCAACCTTATGCATGTCTACTCAGAAGTATGCCCCATTAGAGTCAGTGGGGCTTGCTCCTGTGTAAATGTGGACAGAATTGCAACCTCAGAGCCCAACCCTATGGTGTCTCCTCAGAAGTAAGTCCCATGCTAGTCAATAAGCAGTAAGTCCCATGCTGCTCGGCTCCGCCGCCCGCCTGCCCGCCAGCTAGCTCTGCTCCTCCTGCCTCGCCCACCAAGCCCGCATCAGCGGCCGCGTCAGTGGGGCGGGAGGGAGCCGGGCAGGGGGAGATACGGCGGCAGCGCTGGGTGGGGGGCGCTCCAGGGCTCTTTCCCGCCCTTCACTGAAGTTCATTGGCCCGCCATGTTGAAAGGGGCGGGAAAGAGCCCCGGAGCTTCCCGATTGGCCCGGCGCCGCCGAGTGTCCCGGATGCGATGGCGGGCCAATTGAAGCTCCTGGGCTCTTTCCCGCCCCTTTCAACATGGCGGACAGGAGGCTCGGCGCGTGATCGACCGGATTTTGCTTCGCGAGCTACCGGTCGATCGCGATTGACGTTTTGAGCACACCTGGGTTAAGAGATATGGTTCTACAGCAACATGCAAAGATAGAGCTCACAGTAGAAGGAGTACAGATCATTGTGATGAAGGAGGTTCCACTTAGAATTCCAAAGACAAGAATATGGCTTTCTGGGGGATGTTTTGAATGGGCTGGGGCACCTTCCTTATGAGGAAAGGCTATGGCGTTTGGGCCTCTTCAGCCTAGAAAAGAGGCGCCTGAGGGGGGACATGATTGAGACATACAAAATTATGCACGGGAAGGATAGAGTGGATAGAGAGATGCTCGTTACACTCTCACATAACACCAGAACCAGGCGACATCCACTCAAATGGAGTGTTGGGGAGCTGGGACAGACAAAAGAAAATATTTATTTACTCAGCGTGTGGTTGCTCTGTGAAACTCCATGCCACAGGATGTGGTGACGGCATCTGGCCTGGACGCCTTTAAAAGGGGATTGGACAAGTTTCTGGAGGAAAAATCCATTACAGGGTACAAGCCATGATGTGTATGTGTAACCTCCTGATTTTAGAAATGGGCTATGTCAGAATGCCAGATGCAAGGGAGGGCACCAGGATGCAGGTCTCTTGTTATCTGGTGTGCTCCCTGAGGCATTTGTTGGGCCGCTGTGAGATACAGGAAGCTGGACTAGATGGGCCTATGGCCTGATCCAGTGGGGCTGTTCTTATGTTCTTATGTCAATCCAGGGATATGCTCAACTTCCCAGTTCTTTGATGGGAAAATTATACTGGGAGCAAGAAGATACATTTCAGAAGGAGGTGCCATGCCAAGATATTCCATGTCATTCTTGTTAGTGTCATTGCTGTGAGAGTGAAATAAATATATGAGAAATTGTATAGTATTTCATTAAGGCAGCAACTCCTACATTTTGTTTTTGGTCAGCACCTACCCTTTGGGGAGAAAGGCAGAATGTGAATGAATGAATTTGTAGATACTTATTTGGGCTTTAATTCCCTCCATTTACTGAATCTTTCTGGCCTGTAGATAAATGTGTTGCAACATGGTCACTTTCAAACAATGGTCTCTTCTGAACCCACACACCTGCCATGGATACAGACCCCCGAATGGCCTGGAAAAAGAGGGAAAAGAAAGGAAAGGTGGAGAAAAATAAAGGCAATGGACTTGTTCCCCCTTCATTCATCCAGGGGTCCAGTAGACACCACCTTAAATACCATTGGTGGTGCCCGTTTCACTGGTTGAGAATGACTGCTCTTCATTGAACCCTTCGCATCCCTCTCTTCCCCAATGGCCTTTTTAAAACCCTGTTTAATCTTTCCGTAAATGGATTGTATTTGAATCCATGGCTGTCTGGTTCCTGGTTTGGACATACAGAAGACTGACATATCTCCTCAATATGATCGGGGCCCCTTGCTCCAATCAGATCTTCTTGCTCCCAGATCTTCTTGCTCCCTTGTATCTTCTTGCTCCCAGTATAATTTTCCCATCAAAGAACTGGGAAGTTGAGCATATCCCTGGATTGACATAAGAACATAAGAACAGCCCCACTGGATCAGGCCACAGGCCCATCTAGTCCAGCTTCCTGTATCTCACAGCGGCCCACCAAATGCCCCAGGGAGCACACCAGATAACAAGAGACATGCAAGGCCTCCTGGGAATTGTAGTTAAGAACATAAGAACAGCCCCACTGGATCAGGCCATCGGCCCATCTAGTCCAGCTTCCTCTATCTCACAGCGGCGCACCAAATGCCCCAGGGAGCACACCAGATAACAAGAGACATGCAAGGCCTCCTGGGAATTGTAAGTAGTTAAGAACATAAGAACAGCCCCACTGGGTCAGGCCATAGGCCCATTTAGTCCAGCTTCCTGTTTCTCAAAGTGGCCCACCAAATGTCCCAGGGAGCACACCAGATACCAAGAGACCTCACCCTGGTGCCCTGGCCTTCTGACATAGCCCATTTCTAAAATCAGGAGGTTGCGCATACACATCATGGCTTGTAACCCGTAATGGATTTTTCCTCCAGAAACTTGTCCAATCCCCTTTTAAAGGTATCCAGGCCAGACGCTGTCACTACATCTTGTGGCAAAGAGTTCCACAGACCAACCACAACAAACATTGTGTGCAAACATTGGAGACTGGGTTAAGCATGAAGGATGTCAGTGTGCTAACCACTAGTCAGTACTGCCCTGGGTCAACCTGAAGACTCTGAGAGTCTCCTCTTCTTCCTCATCATAGTCCACATGCAGCAACAATGCCCCTGTGCTCCCTTGTTCCATAGTGATACTATACCATGTTCCATAGTGATACAGCGAGCACGGCTGTTCTGTGGCCATTGTGCCCACCCTGTGTGAGATAATGCCCACCCTGAGCAGCGTCCCTTCTCCCCGCCAGCCTTGACACAGAGATGCAGGGACCAGAGTTCCCTGGAGAGACAGAGAGAGACTGAATATTGAAGCAGGTTAGACTCTCCCCCTCCCTCCCTCCAAGCACCCAGTCCAAGCAACCCCAAGGGATGCTTGGGGTTCAGGGCAGCTTGTGGGAAGGGAGATCAGGCTGCCTGTGGGTCAGGGCTGCTTGAGGGAAGGGGTCAGGGCTGCTTGGGGGTCAGGCCTGCTTGGGGGAAGTGGTCAGGGCTGCCTGTGGGTCAGGGCTGCTTGTGGGAAGGGGTCAGTGCTGCTTATGGTAAGGGGGGGTCAGGGCTGCTTGGGGTTCAGTGCTTCTTGTGGGAAGGGGGTTTCAGGGCTGCTTGGGGGAAGTGGTCAGGGCTGCTTGGGGGTCAGGGCTGCTTCGGGGAAGGGGGGTCAGGGCTGCTTGGGGTTCAGGGCTGCTTGTGGGAAGGGGGGTCAGGACTGCTTGGGGTAAGGGGGGGTCAGGGCTGCTTGGGGGTCAGGGCTGCTTGTGAGAAGGGGGTCAGGGCTGCTTGTGAGAAGGGGCTGCTTGTGGGAAGGGAGGGGGTCGGGGCTGCTTGGGAGAAGGGGGTCAGGGCTGCTTGGGGGTTAGGGCTGCTTGTGGGAAGGGGGGTCAGGACTGCTTGGGGGAAGGGGGGTCAGGGCTGCTTGGGGGTCAGGGCTGCTTGTGAGAAGGGGGTCAGGGCTGCTTGTGAGAAGGGGCTGCTTGTGGGAAGGGAGGGGGTCGGGGCTGCTTGGGAGAAGGGAGGGGGTCAGGGCTGCTTGGGGGTCGGGGCTGCTTGGGAGAAGGGGGGTCAGGACTGCTTGGGGGAAGGGGGGTCAGGGCTGCTTGGGGTAAGGGGGGGTCAGGGCTGCTTGGGGGTCAGGGCTGCTTGTGAGAAGGGGCTGCTTGTGGGAAGGGAGGGGGTCGGGGCTGCTTGTGGGAAGGGGGGTCAGGGCTGCTTGGGGGAAGGGGGGTCAGGGCTGCTTGGGGTAAGGGGGGGTCAGGGCTGCTTGGGGGTCAGGGCTGCTTGTGAGAAGGGGCTGCTTGTGGGAAGGGAGGGGGTCGGGGCTGCTTGTGGGAAGGGGGGTCAGGGCTGCTTGGGGGAAGGGGGGTCAGGGCTGCTTGGGGGAAGGGGAGTCATGGCTGCTTGGGGTTCAGGGCTGA